>NC_090649.1:167585758-167885758 GCF_040937935.1 Hyperolius riggenbachi | reverse complement strand
CGTGGAAATTCCAATTTCCACCAATGCCAATTTCCGTTTTCTGATTTCTGATATTTCATTTTTCCAATTTTCTGTTTTTCCACTTCCTGTTTTCTGATTTTCTGATTTCTGAGGACTATTTTGTTTGTCATTTTTTGTATCAGAGAATGCAAAAAAGGACAAGAAAATTGCAAATTGGAAAATTAGAAATTGCAAAACCGGAATCTTGTGTTTGGTCTAAAATTACCACAGTAATCCGATTTTTGCGGAAAAATTCTGCATTCTCTGATTGATCCAGTGCTTATGAGTTCTGTGATTGGGCTAAAATTACCAAGTTGCAGTAAATCAGATTTCCCCAGAATTCCGATTTCCGTTTTCTGATTTCCGTTTGGAAATGCAGATTTCCGATCGGAAATTTCAATTCCACAGGATCTGAATATATCATTCCTAAGGCCCGGTTCACATCTGCGTTTTTTTGCGGAGCTGACCTTATGGCCCTGGCCATCTGGATCCTGGAAAACAGTCCATTTCTTACAGCCAGTGTGCTGTAAAACATCCGTTTCCATAGGTTCCTATTGTGCTACAAAACCTTCTGTTTCTGTTCCACTGAGCAAAACAGTCTAGAAAATTGGGTCCTGTTGCATTTTTTTGTCCATTCACACAGACCATGGAACCATACAACCAGTTCCGTTGGCAAAAGCTAATGTGAACCGGGCCTACACTAAACTATTTGCTGTATTAAATTTTAAAGAGGACCTCTAATGACATTTAGAAAAACATAATAAATTACCTTTTTTACCCTGATTATCTTGGATTAAGCATCAGAAATATTTCTAATATTTATTTATTGCTGCATATTGGTACACAGTCCCACCGCCCAGAGTGATGCTTAGCCAAGGCTTGATGTCCCCCACTCTTCTGCCCCAGAACACTCTGGAATATAAGGGCAGGTGATGTTCAAGTTCACTTCACAGAGAGAGAAAACTTTCCACAGTGATTCACCTTGCCAACATTAAATATGCTAACATCAATGCAATAGAATAACATTTGTAAAGCTCTTTTCTACCATAGGACTCAAGCACATAGGGTAGGGTAGCATTTAGGTCTCTCTATACAGACAAAAATTGTCAGGTGTTCATAAATGCAGGATTCTATCATGATCATATAAGGAGTACAAAAGAAATAATATAGTCACTATACCACCCCCACCCCCCCCCCCCCAACAAATTGTACCTCTGCTGTTGTAAATTCCAAAGAGAAGAAGATCCAGAATGACATTTACTATGTCTGTTCCCCCCTGTTTTTAACCATTTGCATACTAGCAGTTTCTGGCCCCTTAAGGCTTAATCGCAGCGCATACCCAGCACTCCCGCAGGTCACAGCGGTGTCCCATCACCACAGGCTCCTCTCTCTGCCATCTTTATGATGGCAGAGCGCTGTCAGCCAGTCAGGAGCTGCTTTCATTGGCTCCTACCACTGTCTATCAATGTAAGCCAATGTGATTGGCTCTCCATGGTCAAGCAGTCAGGAGCCAATGAAAGTGGCTCCTGACCTGCTCACAGAGCTCCGCCATCTTCTAGACAGCAGATTGAGTGAATTGCATCGGGTAAAGAGGAGCGAGATCAGCGGTAGCATGTGGCGGGGAAAGGTAAAATCTGCATCCTGTCAGAGCCACGCAGCCACAAGCAGGATGTAGATGTCTACCAATCCAAAAATGGCCGAATACTTAATTAAAGTAGCACTAGAATGCACATAGTATAGCTAACACTGCATTACTTCTCTCTTCACCTCTCCTCTCTAAGATAGGCTGATTCAGTGGCACAGGAAAAAGCAGAGCATCTCTGAGGCCACACTCTGAGGCATATCTCACGTACAGAGGATTCAATATCTTAGTGGTTTTTGCAAAGGCGGAACAATGGTCAGTTTTTATAAATGTTTTCCTTCTACTCTTTTGTAAATTATAATAGTGTGGGTTTCATTTTTACACCAGAGGTCCACTTTAAGAATGACATTTATATGCAGCAAAAGTGAAAAAATAGGGGTTTTAACAGAGTGATAACATTCAGAAAACATACCTTTTAATATATTATAATACAAGAGAAAACACATTATATCATGAATATATAAAAATATCTACAATAATGGTCAGCGATGAGTATGTATGCCTTACGCATGTTTCACAGCCAGAATTCACACAGCCGCTTCTTCAAAGGCTTCATGCAAAGTCATAAATTATCTTATCAATACAAATCTGCATGATGTGTTCAAATACCCAGTATGTATACAAATATATTACTGCAGTCCTTGGTAAAGAGATCGGTTAAGAGCAGTAGAAAGAACAAAACACTTTGAAATGCCTGCAAGACAAAAGCATGTGCATGCTGGATTATTCAGGGGGGTATGTTGGATGTATAGGGTGCCAGCCTGTTGTTACAAATCCCTAAAGTGTAAGAAGCTTCTAAACTTTTTGATAAGCTAACATTAAATAAACACATTTTAAATTACTAGGAAAGGAACCCCTTTGACATGGTTCACCTCCATTAAACAGCCTGTTTTTAGTCCTTGCAACTCCTCAATTCCTGGACACATGTCCTGATCACTGTGGTATATTTAGAGATTTCCATATCACACAAAAAGTTAACACTTGAAAACTTTTCTTGCTAACCAGCCCCATGGTATATTTAGAACTCTCCTGGGATGTGGGGTTTAAACGCTAACTGAAAAAACTCTTATGGGATACTATGTGTGAACAGACAGACAAGCAAGCAGGCACTATAATGGTGGGAAGAAGATTGTAAGATAGCTCACCATTGCTGCCAACACAAGGTTAGCTTTAGCTAACTAATTAATCTCAGTGGGCCTTTTTTTACTAAAAACATATACAGTGACAAGCAGAAACATGTTCTTGCATTCAACAGTGAATCATGTATACTCTTTGAAAAAAAAAACTCCTCTGGGTTTGTAAAATACACTCAGATTACTTCTAATCTTATCACATCTGCTTAAATAGATGAATTCTTTTAAATCCGATAACATTCTCATTCAGTTCTAGATATAGCTTCTATTTTTTTTTCATTAAATTAAGTTCATTTATTCTATATTTCTCTCATTTGAAAATAATCATTGAGCATTATAACAACAACAAAAAATTGTCTTGTTGTCTTGGACTCAAAAGCATGTAGGGGAGCCTAAGAAAAGAAGAATACTGACTTTGCCTAGGAAATTATTATTACACATACAAACAACATACATACAGGCTATAAGAAACACATTTTCTATAATGCATTACATTATATAATAGTATTTAAAAAATGCATGTCACTGTCTCTCAGATTAGCTCAGTTCTCCATACTACAGTCATAGTCCAAACCCTGGTACCACATCCATGTAGTATGCAAGTTTATCTACACAATGGGCTTGATTCACAAACGAGTGCTAACTGATAGCGCGTCCGCTTTCGTGGGAATTTTTGCATTGCGGGCAATCGCAAATTTTTGCACGAAACGATAATGTTTTTGCATGCAAACGCAAGTTTTCGTGTGCAAACAATATCGTTTTCACGCGAAAAATTTGCATTTACGTGCGAAAGCGGTATGGTTCACGATCGCGCGCAATGCAAAAATTCGTGTGAAAAAGGCTGTGCTATCAGTTACCACTCTTTTGTGAATCAAGCCTAATCTGTTCATAGTATTCTAAATGTGTTGCCCTTCATGCTACATTAAGGTGTTAAAATTGGCAGGTCATTGGCCAAACAAAATTGATGAGTGTGTCCATGTCTGTAGGGAGTGAGACAATTTGCCTTGGGTAGAGCCTGGTACACACTTTCAATTATGATTGATCAGTCACTGACCAACTGTATCACCTCCATGTAGTACGAGGGTTTGCCTGAACAATCTGCTCATAGTATTCAATATCTGTTGACCCTCATACTACCTACAGGTGGTAAACTTGATCAGTGACACCAGACAAACACACTTTAAATTATGATTGGCCAATCACTGACCAATTTTACAGCCTCTATGTAGTATAAGGTCAACAGATATTGAATACTGTGAGCAAATTATGTAGGTAAATTCTCATACTACATGGAAGTGGTAAAATTGGTCAGTGACTGGCCAATCAAAATTGAAAGTGTGTAGCAGGCTTTACTCTTGAGATAATTTAGAATCATTGCAGTAAGTTGTGTTAAGACTGGTACACATTTTCAATTATGATTGGCCAATCACTAACCAATCGTATAACCTTTATATAGTATGAGAGTTTAATCAGACAATCTGCTCATAGGATTCAAAATCTGTTTACCCTCATACTACATGAAAGTAGTACAATTGGCAATCATTGGCCAATCAAAATTGACGGTGTGTACCAGGTTTTACTCTGTGCAAAGTCAGATAAGCTAAGTACACACTTTCAATTATAATTGGACAATCACTGACCAATTTTACCGCCTCCATGTAGTACAAGAGCCAGAGCCAGCAGATGTTGAGTACCAAAGCTCTATATACACAAGCTAAAATTCTTTGAAAAATGAAAGGTCAAAGATAGTCTGCAGATAATCTTTGTAAAAAAGTTCACAAAAGCCCTCCAAAGATGGCAACAAAAGATATAAGTTTCTGAATCTTTCAGATCCAACCCAGTGGATCTGATCTGTAGACGATTGTTCATTAAACATGTTGTGTATGAGATCTGCAGATATTTCTTAACTTGTGTGCACAGGCATGCATGACAAAGAAGGAAGTAAATAGACTATGAAAGCATTTTGCAGGAACTGATCTTTTGCAGGGACTGATTTTTTGCATGTGTACATCATCTTTAGAAAGATCAGTCTTGCAAACCTCCCTGACAAAACCTATGTAACAGATTCATTTCTTAGTGTGCAAAGATTTTTATCTGATGCGTGTACTCAGCTTGAGAATAGACTGTGTAGGTATGCTCTTATACTACATGGGAGGTGGTAAAATTGGCCTTATATCTTTCATTTTCCATAGACTTTTATCTCATGTGTGTACCTAGCATTACGACAGCTTTTTGCCTGTGCAATTCAGTGAGTTTTTTCATGTACTATCCAGTATGCTATGACTAAGCACCATTTATGGCTGGGTGGGCATAGTGATTCATTAGTACATTTTTGAAGATTGTCAGGGTACTGAATATGTTCATCTCTGTGAAAAGAAGAAAAATAAGAGTGTAGGTCACCTGAAACTTCACAATCCCTTCCTACCAGCTATAGGAGCTGGTATTGAGTATAGGGAAACCCTGCAAGCATTGGAGTTCCTCCATCTCATACTCCAGCTTGTTATAGCCATTAACAGATGGTAGCACTATCTTGGCAGTCACCTTCTGATCTCCATAACAAGCTGGTATTCATGTTGTGGAGAGAGCCCATGCTTTGGGGATCCTCCCTGCCTGTTACCAGGCCTTGTAGCTGGAGTAGCTTCAGTGGAGGGGGTCTCATTGCTGAGAGCTTTATGTTAGATAACAAAAAGCACAGCCTCACTATGAATTGTCAGTAAATACCTGCTGTATGCAGGTCTTAACTTGATCCTTAAGGTATACATGAAAGGCAACTGAAAACCAATCATAAATCATTTGGTAGTATCAAATGACTTAATCTATGTATACATTATACAGATGTGTTCATGTTTATATATAATAAAGGACTAAATAAGCAAAAAAAAACCTTTGATCATGACTGTTTAAACTTTTTGAATCATGAGATAAAGTGAATACACCAAAAACACTTAAAAAAGAGGTAAAACAGGTGTTAACGGCAGCAGACCAGAGAAGTTTTCTGAAACAGCCCTGTTGTTTTAGTAGTGAAAAAAAGATTACCGTATTCTTTAAAGCACTAGAAGTCATCACTCCCACCTGCAATTAAAACTGATTCTTTCTTAATTATATTTAAAATTCTCTCTAAGCACTGCAAAACTTTCTTTTAATTGTTATTTACTTTAAAATACTTAACAGTCAATCATCAGCTTTCTAATTCTTTCAGCGCGGTGTAAAAATGCCTTGTGATAAGAACTGGGTCACCTTTCCACATATTTTATTACAGCTAATGTTTTTGCTTGTTGACAGATTTAGAGCACTTTAGAACAGTAGTAATTGGACTGGGAGTTTTGTTGGCATATTTTTCTTGTTCAGTGCTACAATTCAGCCATCTTGAAAAATTCATTAACAGTTAAAACAATAATACTAGTATTGATAGTAATTATATGCTTCATAATACATACTAATAACTGTGGAGCTAAAAAAAAGAAATACATAAATCTGTGATGTGCAGAGCTGGTTCGCCTAGACAAGGATTCTAGCCAGAGTGTAGGCTTGTACATATCAGCAAATATTTTTTTCATGCCAGAAGGTTAAATTAAAGCAAATAAGAAAAACAATGTAGCATATCACAGTTGCAGCAATGTCTAAAACCCAATATTTTAAAATTAAATTGAAATTTAAATATTACTCATAAAAATATTGGTGCGTGTCTCTTGCTTTCATCATCTTTTGCTTTTGGAGCACTTTCTGGTAGACTAGTTCAAATGTTTAGTTATATCGGATATATTATAGGCTGATATTTGTACTCGCTTTTTTACTGCTGATATTTTGGGCACCTTTCGTAAAACTGTACATTTTAGTCCCTTCTTCTGGTCTTTTGCAATACAAGTTTAATTTAAATGTTTCAAGATTGTAATCTAGTCAAAGGAGCAACTTTCCAGAGCAGGGGTGAAGCATGTGCGAAATCTTCAATCTGAATGTGAGGGGGTGATTATAGAGGAGGACAAAAGAAGATCTGAGATTGTGGTTGGGTTGGTATCTGGAAACTAGTGAGGCGTTGTACTGAGAAGAGAGATTGTGGAGAGCTTTGTAGGTAAGAGTTTGAACTGGATCCTCTGGTTAATTGGTAGCCAATGAGGATCATTAGAGGAAGAGAGAGAAGAAAGATGAATAAGTCAAGCAGCTGTGTTCAATTGATTCAGAGATTTGAGGGGTGCCAGTCAGTTAGTTGGTAGTCCACATAGTAGTATATTATAATAGTCCAAACAAAATATATTATGAGAGCATGTACTAACATTTTAGTAGTGTGCTGAGTGAGAAAAGGTCAGATGCAAGATACATTTCTGAGTTTGAGATGACAGGAGCTGATTAAATGAGAGAGATGAGTCAAATATTACACCTAAGCAATGTGATTTGGCAACTGATGTTATAGGATTGCTATTAACATTTATTGTTATATCAAGCAGAAAGGTGGACAAAGACAGTGGGAAAATGATTAGTACTGTTTTACTCACTTGAAGAGTTATTTTGGTGACCTTACCTGTTGTGTTTTTTTATGACCACAGCTGCAAACCTTCTTGTTTTTAACCAGAAGCAGAAAGGGTTGCATCAACAGAAATCTTCCTTCATAAAAGGGTAATGCTGTTGCCATTTTTTATTTTACTAAAACTTGGCATTTTTATCCATGCAATTCACAGCAACTACTGAAGATGGTAATAAATGTCTACTTCAATGTCTCATCACAGCCACATAAGCATTTGCTAACTGCCAGTGTCAAACACATCGTCTGAAAGTCTTTAGGCAAATTCAGTTTAAGGTTTTTTGGTGAGTGAGGGGCAACTCTAAAGACAAATCCTGAGCACTCTAGTCTGTAAATTCAGGAATAGTTTCATGCTTTTCCTTTATGGTACAGCAGCTCTAAACACTGAAGAATTAAATAATTAAAAGAATACCTTTAATATAATGCATTCATTCACTATTGATATCAAACAAGTACTTAGCGTGTACTCTGTACTGTGTTACACGTTTTGACTTTCTGACCCTCTGCAATGGGGACAGGCATAACGAATAGGAAAAAAATGTTAAAAGCTTTCAACACGTGAAAGAAATGTTATTGTGTCCTCTTTAGAAATGTTTGTATACATTCTGATACAACCTGAAAATCTAAATGAGCTTCTCTCCCTTTACTGCTATATTTATTTCCTGTTAACCACTTGAGGATTGCAGTGTTAAACCCCCTAAAGACCAGGTCATTTTTCATGAAATAGGCCACTGCAGCTTTAAGGGCTCGCTGCAGGGCCGTGCATATCAGCACACAAGTGACCCCTCCCTTTTCTCCCCACCAACAGAGCTTTTTGTTGGTGGGGTTTGATCGCTCCCCCAATGTTTATTTATTTTTTGGTCAATATTTATTTATTTTTTTAATTAAATTTGTGTATATTTTAAATACAATTTCCCTCTCCCTCCCTCCCCCATCAGCCAATTACAGCAATCGGCTGTGATAGGCTTCATGTCATGCTCCATGTCACACGGCTGTCCCCAGTAGAGCACTGCCATAGATCGCAGCACTGTACTTAGTTATTAGATGGCAGTTTTGCCATCTAACAGTCTCCTAGCAGCGACCGCCGCTTGGAGATGCGAGTGCGATCTCCAGCAGAACAGGCCCACAGGACCTTAAGCCGATCAGCATTAGGCGGCCCTGGGGCTGCCGTCGCAGCCACGCCCATTGGCGTGAAATGGTCGGCTAGTGGTTAAACAATACCAGTTTCATGCAATAGTAGTGAATCACACACCTAAAATAAGCATGGAGCCAAATCCAGTCAAACTTCAGTCAAACATCAGATCTGCATGTACGTTCAGAAGCAATGGATAAACATATTTGAGGCAGAGGATCAGCAGGACAGCCAGGCAATTTACATTGTTAAAAAAAAAATATGCCAGCCCCCATATCTCTCTCACTTCAAGACGGGAAATTCTTTTTTATTTCCCCTCTGTTCTGAAATTATCTAGGTGAATACTTGAAATATTTTTCCAGCTAATTATTATTTTTTTTAAATCAAGGAACAGATTTGCTAGATTACAAGAATGGGGCTCAGTTTAGCACCATTGGTAAAATGTAGTGATATTTTACTATCGGAACTACCACTGCCCTATAGTACAATAATGGTAAATGTACTGATATTCTACTAACAGTCATTTCTTGTGCCTAAATTTCCCCACTGCCCTTTTTGTATGTGCGCAGTATGGCTACCATGGAAATGGTATCGCAAGGGTAAAATGTAGCCCAGTAATGGGTGGGGAAGAAATGACAGGTGTGGGAGGTTTTAGCTGGACTACCCTAACAGGAAGTTCTGCCAAACATCAGGACTCATTGGCATTCAATGACACTTTGTTTTTAAAAGTAGCTTGTGCTATTGACATGGAAAGGCTGTATTATATTCACCATTGATGCCAGCTGTATGACATGTAGACCACAAGGCAAAGATCTCCATTATTTTAAAAAAATGTACTTATAAGCACAATTTCCTTAAGATTAAAAGTCAGTAAGAAGCTCTGTTCCTTGTGAATTGGATTACTCTGCTGTGCTGAAATTCAAATACGAGGTAGTCATTGTAATTCACACTTGTCTAAAAGTATGCCATCATTTTGAAATGTATTCTTCTTTAGCTTCATGAAATACACAGTTAAGAAATAAAATTATGAAAATATTCCATCAGCCATCATAATGACTTTAAGGATTTTTTTTTTGAGAACTAAAATATAGCAATAATTAGTACAACATAGCTCACAAGAGATACAAAGATATTTAAATCTTGCAATTTATAGTTTGGAAAAATGTAACTGATAAATTATGTATCTTTAAAGGAAAATTTGCAGCTTTGTTATTAAGATTCTGAATTCCATCACCATGATGTTCACATCAAACTATCACCTTGTCAGGCAAAAAGCCTTAATCATCCTTTTTCATATGAAAATCGAGTACAAAAATAGAACAATTTGCATTTTCATTACCTTCCACTCTTTTCCCACGACCATTACTTGCATCAAACTGTCATTTTGCAGACGTTACCAGACAAATGATAACACTCTTACCAAGCATGTGCTTATTATATTGTGGCATAAAACCATAGAGTGGTTAAAGTGAAATGTTCATCCCTATTCACGCATATAGCGGTTTTACAAACTAATAGAGTAGCACAAAGAACAAAATAATACTGTTTGGACTGGGAATACTTTAATATACTATGTTTGAAAGAGTAAAGCAATCACATCAAATATACATAACAGTACTAAACAAAGTCTATGGTTCATTTAAGAACACAACCTTTATTAATAAACTCATCACTATAATATTTAGCCGTAGTAATTAACTATATTTTATCATTGCCTTCCTTGTGGTGCAGTAAACAATTGACAATAGCCTGTAGCTTCAAAATTTCCATTAAACTTGATAGCCTTTTCTTCATAGTGAGCTGTAGTATTCAATGCCAGGATATCTCAAAGGAACCGTCAACTGCAGTGCTGGGAACTCTGTTAAACAAACTTATACAAAGAGTAGCAAAAACACAGTATGAGCTTATTTAAATCAGAAGCTAGCTATGTAATAAACATCATCTTTATGATGCTCAGAATATAGATATATATATTTTCTTAACCAGGCTTAGAATAACAAATATATATATAAATAAATAAATATATATATATTTGTTATTCTAAGCCTAGTTAAGAAAATATCTACTATAACAAAACAGATGAAAACTGCAAGAGCAACTATAGGCTGAAATAAACACACATAAAAATCACTTGGACACAACTATGCTTATTAGAGGAGGCATCTGAATAGGGGTGGTTGCAAATTTTCCATTTATCTGATTTCCATTTTTCAGAGGAGTATTTTATTAATTATTTTTGCATCATCAGTGCAAAAAAAAAATGGAAAAATAGGTAATTGGAAAAACTGAAATGTGGTTTATGCATGGCGTGGGACATTTACAAGGATATTGGCATGGGAACGTTAATTAAAGGTAAGTATTTTGGGTTTATTAAGAACATTAAAGGACTTTTGTTATGGTTATGTTTTTGTTTAATTTTAATTCTTTGTAGAAATGACCCCTTTCTCTTCCTGGGCACCGGAGGTGGAGAAGAGCCCTTTCTCCATGAATTGGGCAAGAGAAGAGTAGGCTTTGCTGCCCCTATCTTCTAGAGCCTCCCCATACCATGAACCATGCGGTCTGGTATAGCTAAGGTTGAGGAGCCCCACATGGTCTGGGCTCTGCATTCTGGCTATACCAGCCTGCATGGGTGACAAGGGGTTAAAGAGCTTCGGTAGGGGGGACCCCACACTATCTATCTCCAATATGTATACAGAGCTCTAGAAAAGTATATAATAAAGTGCACCCCAACAAAATTACATTCTTCTGTGTTTTAAAACTATTAATAAAATCTTCAGTGTAAAATATGTATTTGGGGGGGGGGGTAGGTTGCCATTGATCCCCCTCTCTTATGCCACTAGCCATATTTTTTCGGACAGATTTCACACATTTTCAAAATAATATTGTGACTGAACACTGAAGAGTTTTGATGTTTGGTTGCCAATTAAAGTCAATGGGGTCTGCCGCAAATAGATGGTTCATAAACTTCTGCATGTCCATCCATATTAACCAGCAGATGTGTTAATTATTCTAACTTCGTACGTAAAACGTATTGACCCATTACCATCAGGAGAATTTTTCATGTGCAACTAGTAGGTAAGAATGTAAATTGTTGCCATTTCAGCTAACTGTTACCTTATTTAATTGAGTGCATATTTCTTCAGTTTTTGTTTCCTTCTCAAACAACAAATTTCCCAATCTTTCCTGGATATCATTTTTACAGTCATCTTAATGAAATTAAGCCTATTATCACTACTGAGTAAACCACTGTGTCACAGAGTATTATCTTTACATTATAATGCTGATAAATTATCAGTCATGCTTCTTTAGCTGAATTTCCCCTAAGAATCTTGCTTTCAGAAAATTGCCTAACTTGTGTTTGTCATATCTTGATTTATAAAGAACAGATGGTTAAATTAAATTAAGTAGGTCAGTAGCCAGTAAAAAAAAACCAAAAAAACAACAAGTTTAAACTCATCCTGAAAATCTTTAAACTGCAGCTTTACTTTAACCTCTTGAGGATCGCAGTGTTAAACCCCCTAATGACCAGGACATCTTTTACTACAATGACCACTGCAGCATTAAGGCCTTGCTGCAGGGCCCCCTTTTCTCTGTTGGTGGGAGAGCTCTGTTGGTGGGGTCTGATCGCTCCCCAGTTGTTTATTTTTTTTATAAATATTTTTTTATTTTTTTTTTAATAAATGTGCCTATTTATTTATTTATTTTATATTGTCCCCTCCCTCCCCTGCCAGCCAATCAGCGTGATCTGCTGTCATAGGCTTCAGCCTATGACAGCCGATCACTCCCCAGCCTATGGAGGGAACAGCCGTGTCAGACGGCTGTCCCCAGTACAGCGCTGCCTTAGGTCGCAGTGCTGTACGGGATAATTAGACGCCGGCTTCGCCGACTAACAGACTCCAAGCCGTGGTCGCATGCATCAGCACGCGCGATCTCCTGCTAGCCCTATAGAAGGCCATTCACGCCAATCGGCATGGAGCAGTCCTGGGGCTGCCGCCGCGTCCACGCCGAGCGGTCGGCAAACAGTTAAAAATCTGCTTTGCTCAAAGGTCTGTATGCACATTAGATAAAAGTTGGCCAAAATGGTCAATGACGGCTTCTCTGGCTGACAATCGTTCACCTATCTAGCGTGTATACAACAAACACCCAACATCGATTAAGGATCCAACATGTTGGATCCATAAGGACCTCTGACATCCAAGCATGCCCAATTGCAATGTTATTTTTGCTCCCCCATCTGCTCCATTGTGTGTTGTTTTTTATCCCCCCCCCCCCCACCACCACCACCACCACCCTCCATAGCTACAGAATGCATTGCTAGGCTGAAGGCTAGCAAAGTGTCTGTACAACCTCAGTCCTTGATTTTGTTATCAGAAGGAAGAATCATTTCCTGATCCCTGATGGGCAACAATCATTGCATGTGTGCACCCAGCTTTAGATAGATTAGTTTTGTTTCTTTTCCACATGTGCATTCCACAATCCCACCAAACACACACAAACACTTACATACTTTTCTTCTGCAGCTGTGCACATCACTCCTTTCTAGACATCACTGACCTGCTTGCCTGGTAATAACAACATTAGTTTATTATCCTATACAATAAAATGCAAGTGTCCCTGCGTCATCAACAGAATGGTTGTGTGTTCCTGGCTGTTTTGTACTGAGCATGTGCGCAGCCAGGGCAGTTAGGACACAGGGCCGGACCTGAAAGTTTGCTGCCTGTGGTTCACAAAGGTTTTCATTGCATTGTAGGAAATTGCAGCTTTTCCAACTGCCAAGCAAGCAGCTCCCTGTGTGCATATACTTCAGACAGTGGTGGGGAACGAGCAAGCAGGACGCGTATGTGCGCATATTGCGGGGGGGGGGGGGGGGATAGCGGCTGTGACCTAGCGCCCATTTTTTAATGGACGGGCCTTTTTAATAGTAGTTGATAAACAAGCCTGTGAAGTTGGGTTGGCTTTAAGATCTGGATTCACTTACATTCCATGTTGCTGGTAATATGATTATTATTTAGTGCTATCACCTTAAAGCAGGGATGTTAACATTTTGGTCACATCTCAAATTAATTGATGGGGCTGAAAAATATTTATTAACTAGTGACTTAGCCCACCGCGCACCCATCGCCCGCATGCCTGCCGTGCGCGACGCACACACCCGTCCCTCCTGGCCCCGTCCTCCTCTGGCTCTCGGCGGTGTCTCTGCATCTGTCCCTGCACATGCCCAGTGCTAAAAAGCACTGACACAGGGACGGACGCAGGGATATTAGGGTTTTATTATAGAGGATAACACCTGAATTTAACATTCTAATAAGAATGATTCAACAGTACAGTAGTGTATAGTACCGGAGCTGAATAATAAAGTACAATTGGGCAATAGAATTGGTAATGCAGGATAATGATACTGACCCTGAAGTGCGACATGCATCAGAGTGTGCAACCAATCAATCAAATTAATTAAAGGTGGTCACACACCATACAATTCTTTTTCAATTCAAGAATTATAATAAATTTTTCTGATTGACTGTAACATTAAAAAATCTGACCAATGTACCACAAACATGTATTTAATGATTCCCCAATGATGGAAGAAATGCTTTTTAAGTTAATAAATTGTCTACCTAACCTACATCATTCAATTTTCATAAATATTTATCAGAAAAAAACACCACTCCGGATTGACTTGCATAGAAAAACAAAAATAAATAAATAAAAAAATATATTAAAAAAACAGGATAACTGTTTGGATTTCATGCTTGAATAAAAAAAAAAGAGCGTTTGAATTTTCAGGACAAGCGATCATTTTATTGCATTGCTGTAAAATCGGATCATTATGTTGAACCGCATGTAGCCACCTTTAGGCTTCTTAGTATAATCAGCTAACAGTGCATACGGTGTGCCCCCAATAAGAATAAACAACGTACTGTGAAAAAAAACAATACTACAAGAAGACAATGAAGCCCAAGGTGCAATGAAAACAGAAGCAAACAAGTGTCCAAAATGAGAAAAAGCAACCAGGAAACCCCCTTATGAGTGAGAGAGAAGGGATCTGTGCATAAAGAAAACAGCTGAAAAGATTATCAGGGAGAAACTGAATTCTTATGGAAGTCAGATGAATGCTGTCTGATGCCGCTGTGTTTTCTGTGCCTGCTTTGCTAGTTACGCCGAGGCTGCATAAGAGGCTAATGAGGTAAAGTTGTTAGCAGATTAAAAAGGTGGAGGTCTAATTGCTAAAGACCCATCTTTGGTGTGGTCACGTGTTCCATCGTCCAATGCGACATCCCACGGCCTGCCCCATCCTAACCCACCAATCTGTATTAAAGTGGTCAAAATGATGTGAGCAACAGAAAGGAAAAGAAGAATGAGTGGAGCGCATGAGGGGAAAGACAGCTGCCACCTAGGGCCCAAAAATATACATGAATGCTGCATACATGCATTTGTACATGGGCATACAACTGAAATTGAAAATTCATTAACTGCATGCTGTGGCGGTTTTATGGTCAAACAATGGCGTGTCTCTCTATTGAGATAATTTCTGAACCCTAGCAAATTACTACTATATGCAAATCTGCAGAGATCAGATTGAGATGTATGCTAGTCCTGCCTTGTTTTTTTTTTATTGGTTTTACTCATGTTTTTAGATTGTAATTCTTCAATAAATTATTTTAACTGTGCAACAGGTTCTCTTCCTTGATTAATATTATGTAGGAGTAATACTTTTTCTCAAAACTGGTGTATGGATGTCAGTAGGTCATTGATCTGCTTACTCTTGATTATTGCTTGCCCAGCAGGGTTAGTTGATTTTCATCAACACGTGATTTGCTCATGTTTGTGGTCTTTTAAAAAACAAAGCTTTCTTTCATCATCCTAATGCCCACCACTCCATTCCTCTGAACATATTCAACAAAGTCAACAAGTCTTGCTGAATATGTACTCGTTACCATGCTATCCGTCCATGAAGGAGCACAGCAACACTGACTGCACATGTATGTACAGTCTGTGCTTGGCAAGTCGCATGAAGCCACTCATGCTCAGTCCAGCAGTGTTGCTTGCAAATTTTCACCAAAATCATTTTTGCATCCAAAATGTTATTTTTGATTTTGAGAAAATATTCATAAACATACATTGTATTTTCGTAATATGGTCAAAGAAAACTAATTTTTCTTTCCAATGCGAAAATTTGCTGAAAAGACACGGAAATGTTATTTTACTGCAAAAATATGGATATTTTATCATAGATATTTTAGAAAGGTGCACAAAAATCACTAACTTATTCCAAAATGATTTTCAATGGCATTTTTGCTTGAAAGTTGAAGTTATTTTTGAGAAAATGAATGCAAAAAGAATATGGGCATTTTTGCTCATCACTGCAGTCCAGCTGCATTTATACTGGACAGAGCAGCAGCAGTGGGCCCCAGGAGTGTCTGGGAAACCTCTGGACTATCCACAGACTTTCCTTCTTTTTGAAAGTGTGAAAAAAAGATAAATAATAATTTTTGCTCTGCAATTTATTACACAGAGGTCTATTAACATTTAGGGCCCGTTTCCACTATTGCGGTGCGGAATCGCTGCATATCACCGCTGATGAAATCGCATGCGGATGCGATTCAGCATGCGGATTTTGCCGCGATTTCGCATAGGCAGGGTATATGCGATTTTAACCATGTCACTGCCTGTGTCAATTTACATTAATTTCAATGCAAAATCGCATCTGAAATTGCGGGAAAAAACGCATGCAAAAAACGCATGCGATTTCCCTATTAAATACATTGTCTGCGATTTGCCTGCATTCCACACGCAGGCGAATCCTGCAGGGTCTACCGTGCAGAAAAATCCTGCACAGAAAAACGCAAATGAAAACTGACAAGTGGAAACGGTCGCATCCACTTGTATTGCCTATGCGAATCCGCATGCATTGTCTGCATGCGGATTCGCGCTAGTGGAAACGGGCCCTTAGAGACAATTCCAGCTAGCTGACAATTCATGCAGTATGGTCCTAATTTTTTCCAGTAGTTAATGTCAGAATTTTTGGCAGCATTAATGTTGTCAGGCTGAAAACTAGCAATCACATGTATATGTTTATAAGGCAAAATTACATTTTTGGAAATGTGAAAAAAATTGTTTTGCTTCATGGACACTGTCTGCATGGAGTTTGTATTGTTCTCCCTGTCTTTTTGTGGATTTATTCCAGTTACCCCAGTTTTTTTTTACCAGCCCCACACCATATAAACATAAGTTAGTGAAAAAAATGACCTTCCTACAATAGGGCCATAAGATAATGTCTGACTATTGGAGGCACTAGATTGTGATTTTCTCTGATGGACAGTAAGTGGCATGGCTATACACACAGCACACTGTGCTCACGCTATTTTTTTTCTTTTTACAAAACTGATTCACTAGATTCTCGCGATCCAACCGAATGGTTGGCAAAAATCTCATGAATTCCATAGACTGTTTTACTCATCCAAAGTGGTTATTTGACAGATTCAAATATGACAGATTGATTTTAAAGGGACTCCGAGCTCCTCTAAAAAATAAAAGTTGTACTCACCCGGGGCTTTTTCCAGCCCAGTGCTGGTCGGGAGGTCCCACGACGGCGTCCTGGCTCCTCTCCTACTCCCCGCTCCGGAATGGCTGACCGGCCGCAGCCCGGGCGACACTCGGCCGAGTGTCGGGCTGCTCCTTCTGCGTATGACGCGGCTGACGTCACACGCCGGCCGCCTCGCGTCATCACGGCGGCCGGCGTGAAAGTACTGCGCATGCGCGATTAAAGCGTGCATGCGCGGTACTACCACGCCGGACGCCGTGATGAAGCGAGGCAGCCGGCGTGTGACGTCAGCCGCGTCATACGCGGAAGAAGCAGCCCGACACTCGGCCGAGTGTCGCCCGGGCTGCGGCCTGTCAGCCATTCCGGAGCGGGGAGAAGGAGAGGAGCCAGGACGCCCGCGTGGGACCTCCCGACCAGCACTGGGCTGGAAAAAGCCCCGGGTGAGTACAACTTTTATTTTTTAGATGAGCTCGGAGTCCCTTTAAAAAAACAGTGTAGTTTGCTTGGGAGGGTTTTTTTTTTAAGCTCTTTTCACACTTTGACCAAAACGCTGTGGTGCATTTATTCATCACTATTTTCGAAAAGTTATGCCACACCCTTGCAGTGTGTTGTGACCATACAGTGAGGCACACAGTACAATGAAAGTATGTCTTACTTGTTTCAATGTAAATGCACAAATCAGATTATAACGCAAGAGTAGCCCCTGCATTTTCCTGGCGGAACACACCATGCCACTCCATGATCAATGTGATAGCCCCATAGAACTACTATGACTTCTCTCTTGCTAAGCCATGATTTTGTGGGACGTTACAGTTGAAGTGTGAAAGAACCCTAAATCTTTGGTAATGCATTAAATGCATATAAATGGATACCAAGACATACAACGTCTTCGAGGCAAAAAGACAGTTTTGTGCGATCTTTTAAATTGGTTTAGTGAGGAAAAAAAAGAATGAAAAAACTGATAGGATTTGAGCAGTTCTTTTATATAATGCATCATGCAGTTTTTTTTTTTATAAACCTCACTGAAACATGGCTCTAAGCGTTTAAACTAGAAAATCAGGACACTTGATCTCACATGTTCTATCTCTTCCCTTTTAGAAAATATCTCCTTCAACTATCCTTACTGCTATCTAATTATACTCCTTAATTTTTATATCTTCATCTTACATTTTGTCAATTAGATATTCAAGTTTTCCTGAGCATTTGAGAAATAGGCTGAATTTTGCTTTCCAAGAAAAAAAAACAAGAGAGTACAAAAATTACAAACACTGAAACTGATCAGTTTCACAGTCGCTGTAAACTCAATAGAAAAACATTCTTCAATTTCCTGCTGTGATTCATGTGAAGAGCAATATGTAGTTCTAGTGTCAGATCAAGATTACACTAAGAACCTGAAGTGAACAGATTTGCTATGAAATTGAGGAACAAATGATTTTACCGGCACCACTTTAGCCAGAGAGATAGCAGGAGGGCAAATTTTTTAATATAGTATATCACTGCAAAACATTTAAGGCAAATAAATCAATGCATTGTTCTCTTGGATACACTTCCGATATTAAACAGCTCCAGCATTGTTGAAGATATATGTGTATGCCGTCCTAGCAATATTGTATTACATATTCTAAGAGCGCTGCCAAATATAGCAAGTTTATTTTTTTTAATAATCTAAGAAATATTAAAAATGCCTTCGAGCAAAAAACACTGTATTAAAAAAGATGAAGTTTTGTACTTGCTAACATACAATACAACTATCAATTAAAGAGGAGCTGTCAGTTATACTATCTCAAAAAAACAACAACACATATATAAGTAGATAAATACTTGCTCTACATACATACTGTAACATATGTATTGCACTGTCCACGCTTTGATTTCAGTGAATTTTATGTATAGTAAATAAAGAGAATTCTGTTTCAGGCATGTGCCATCTTAATCCCCTCTAACTGAAGCCAGTACTGATGTCATTTCCTCCCATACTCTGGGAGGAGGGCGGCCAATGCAAACACAGACAGTATTCAGATGCTCCCGCCCAGCTCTACAATAGAAAGTGCATTGTCATTGTGTGACTCTGTAGCTTGAGAAGTATTGGCCAATCAGAGAGGAACAGAGATGTGGGAGGGGAAAACAGGAGGGAAAGAGGCTTCAGCTAATCACGCTGCATTAGTTAAGTCTGAGGGGATACTAAAGAAGCAAAAAAAGACAACCCAGCATGCCCTGCAACTTCCTTTGTGTGGCAGATGCACAAAATAAGAGCCAGGGAAACTAAGGAATGATGTTTTATAAAATAAGAGTGATTTTAACTTTTGGATTGCCTGGTTAGCTTTCTTATTACTTTTACCAGATAAAAATAAAGAATTGTTTTTTATTTTATGCCAGACAGCTACTCTTTAACAAGACCATGCTTTATTCCTGGAGGTATGTGTAATCTGATATCTTTATTGTTTTTTAAAGATACTAGTGACCTGGCCGTAGTGCTAATCTTTTGCCTGTGGCCAGTTTCACATTGGCAACCAGCGTATTTATTGCGGTGTGATCAGATAGTTGTATCACACCGCATGGCAAAAAAACAAGCTTCATAGCTACCTGCGTTAATGAGCGTTAATGTAATTCTTGGCAGCAAAAAACATCATAAGTAAGGCTCTCTACTGCTCACTTCCTGTAGTGGAACTAGGTATTACAAGCAATTTTTCCATCGCACAGCCAGATTAAATTGACATTCGCACATGCGCACCGCAACTCTAATGGTTAAAATATCTGCGGCACTGTTGACTTACACGACTTCTGGTCCACGTGCATTACTGCAGATGCTGTGCCATAACGTGCTGATGACCTAGCATCAGATCGGATGCTTCAGTCGCATCACACCACATCCGATCTGAAATTTCCCATAGACTTTCATCGCTTTAGTGTCACCCTGCATTAAAAATGGGTAACGCAACGCAATAAAAATGCACCCGTGTGAAAGGGGCTTCAAATACTGGCTGTACCACTTATCAGCATCAAGCATGCAGCCAATATAGAGTCAGGTCCTGATAAAGTTTAGCTGACAAAACATGTCAGCAGACTGTTTGCTCCAACCCTCCCCCTTCTACTAGAATGTAGAGTTTGACTTAGCTTATAGGGAAACTGAAGTGAGAAGCATACAATGGCTGCCATATGTATTTTCTTTTAAACAATATCAGTTGCCTGGATTGGAAGTCCTTCTGATCTTTCTGGAGTCAATAGTGTCTGAATCACACACCTCAAACAAGCTTGTGACTAATCTAGCCAGACTCCAGTCAGAGCACTTGGTCTGCATGCTTGTTCAGGGTCTATTGCTAAATCTATTAGAGGCAGAGGATCAGCAGGATAGCTAGGCAAACTGCATTGTTTACAAGGAAATAAACGTCAGCCTACATATCTCTCTCACGCTAAAGTGTGCTTTAATCTCTAACACTTTATCTTCAGCACATGATCATCAGACAGTGATAGTGATATGCTAATCATTGTTGCTTGCTGTAAGGAACCTGGTCCTGTTCTTTTCTGGCCTGCTGGTGGTGGTGTTTTGGACTGCCTGGACTTTTGCACTTTGCCACCAGCAGGGGGGTTTATGGACTTACAGCAGTCATGGACTTCTGCTCACCACCAGCAGAGGGCTCTGTGGATTGTGAGCAGCCCTGATGGACAGCAGGCAGCTTGTCTCCTTCCTGGAGTATTTAAGGTCTGCCTCTTCCGCCTGCTGGTTGCCAGAACATTGATCTCCTAGGTCTGAGCTCCTGGACATTCTGATTCTTGATTCCCTGCTCTAGATTCTGTGTATGTTTCCCTGTTGATGAACCTGTATTCTGTTCTTGACCTTGTCTTTTGCGTAATCCCCGATTCTGTGTTCTCTGATTACCTGTTGCTGACTTTGCTCTCCTGCTGACTCTGAGATTCTGTCTGATCCCTAGTGTATGACGATTGTGTGTGTATATATACTGTACATATATATATTCTGTAGTTAGATAGATAGTCAGGTGTACATTTATCACTACTATTGTTTCTCTGAGTTATTGTATGTATTGCATGCTGCGCATGGGATTGCATGACATCGCATTTATGTTGATTTATTATTACTATTGCTTCCCTGAGTTATTGTATGTATTGCATGTTGCGCATGTGTTTTCACGATATTGCCTTTAAATTGGTTTATGAGCATTTTCCAATAAAACATCATTTTGCACATCATTCTCTGTTTCCAGTGTCTGTATGCTGTAAACTGTGGTCAAACCTTGCCCTTTATCTCAGACTCGTTACACTTGCATGAAAAATTAATGCAAATTGCACACAGCTTGGAATTGAGTCAACTGACAGGGGGTGCATCTGAGTACCCTATTTCTAATTTACATACTATTTACATTAAACTTGTATGCAAACCAGAATCAGTAAGATATCATTGGCCATCTCTTTTGAGAATTTCTGCTGTTTGGCAGTTCACAACTTTAGGTGAGGTCTAACTAATTCACCCGGGCATGTAGTATATGGTGGAGCATATTGATACTGTTTTCATGCAAATATACTGGATACTGCTAGTATTTAGTATCTACAGTATTGTATCTACATAAATGAACTGAGCTCATTAACTGACAAGTTTCCTTACTACATGAGGATTGGTGCAGAGCAGTTTTAGGCATAGATCAAACCTGCCAAGGACAACTACAGCTTGTTAGTACACTAATCGAGAAGGGGTGAGAGGAACTTCATAGCGCCTCTTCCCCATCTATAGAGCCTTCTCACTGGTTCTACCCCACCTATTCCCCAATTAAAGGAGACCCCAGATGCTGCAGGGACGACGTGCGTTAGCTAGTTTAGACCTGCTTTTTGCAGGTCTAAGCTAACGCTCATGTCTGCCGGGAAGCATCGCTTCCCGGAGACATGATAAGGGTAATTGGATTCGGTGTTAAGAACTCGCTGGGCGATTATATCGCCCAAGCGAGTTCTTTTCCGCCTGGGGGGGTCTAAAGTTTAATTAGATTAGGCGATGCCCCCATCGCCTAAGTTAAGAACTCGCCAGTGCTTAGCGCTGGCGAGTTCAGCAATAGAATATGGCCCCTTATCTTTAACTCTTTCAGGCAGAGAAAGAAAAAAAGGAGTGCAGCATAGTTATTTGTGTTCTTTGCACTGTACATACACATGTCTATCTCATCATGCCCCATATCCCTTCCGGTATCCTTTAACATACCACCCAAATTTGGTATTTGTAGCATGTATTGGGGCCTTGCTACTGTGTTTAATGTTGAAAGCAACTGCAAACTTTTGGACATGAAAATTTGCAGTAAATGCAAGCAGTGAACAATCGTTGTTCACCATGAACAGTCCACCAGTGAACACAGAGCCAGATCATCCACAGGATAAGGGAGGCCTGGAGAGAGTCTAGGGCCAGTAGATGCTGCCCCCACCAAATCTAGCTAAAAAGCCAGGTAACTATCAGCAATGGGCAAAAATTGCTCTCTTGCCTAGGGCCTCATTGCATCTTAATCTACTTCTGGGCAAACATGTTCGTCCATCACTATTGAGGATGATAACATGGATAACACGGAAGCACTGCCTGAGTTGGGTGCTGGGTGGTGCTGCTGGTAGTAAAATATCAGTCATTAACATTATTAATATTTTACATTACTGATATTTTACTTTGCACTATCCGGCATCAATTCTCTCTTGAACTCTCCCTTCCTAGTGCCTAATAAGAAAATCCCACCTAATTCTTTAAACTAATCTTCCCTCCCTCGTCCGCTGGTTGTTGCCAATCATTAATTCCTATTTAGTAGCCGATCTGTCACTAGATGAATTGGTACTTATCGAATGTTACTGTGCACAATGTCCTTAAAGTCCCCTGAACTCCAGGCAGCACACTATAAATGAGAGTCAATTCCCAAATCCAAGTCCAACAATGATAGCAGCGCCAACAGAGTCTTCTTATATGGATCCTGGCACCTTAAATACAAACAAACAAGAGGGGATTCCCCCTAGCGAGTAACGCTTAGCCACCTCACCCTTGTGCTCAAAAAGGGAATGATTGAAGTGCAAGGCTAACACCAGATAGGAAAGGGAGATGACACACTCCCCCCGTTTTCCCCTGCTCACCAAATGCCAATTTTGCTCAGAGCATATCACATCCCATGCCGCAGCTTCTATAAAGTACAATGAGAACAACCTCTCATAGCGTAAAACAGTTTTAATCAAGCGCCAAAGGCCCCAATAAAAGCAACACGTACATAAATACACTTGTAAAATCGCATATAGTTACACATCCACACTCGTAGCTCCGGGCGCCTCCTGCGCATCCCCGGCTTGTTCCTATTAGCAGTGTGCGTGCGTCCTCCTAAGCTCCGCCCTACGCGTTTCGTCACGCCTTGTGACTCATCAGGGGCTCATTATTTTTTTTACGCATTTCGTCACGCCTTGTGACTCATCAGGGGCTAGAGTGCGCACGCTCCCCTCCGCATTAAGTATGCGCAGCCCCTCCCACCCCGCATCATCCGGCCAACCCAGTTGAGCACGCCTGGCTAGCCTAGATGGCGCAGGAGGCGGGCGGCTCACATATACAACATAAACTATCACCCCTGCATCCCCCCGTCTGTGCACATATCTACACATCCCCTGCAGCCTCCCATATGTGTATACATAACATGCATCCGTCTGCTGCATACAGAAACTGTCATATAGCAAAATAGTTTACAATGAATCACCCATGTTCCTAAATGCATACATGCTTATCCTGGGATTAGCCAGATTCCAAAGAGGTGCACCTATACAAGGCACACCAGATGCTATGTCGCAATCAAATAAGGTGACGCCAAAAGCGCTGTTAAGCATATATGAAATATAACATATTCACACATTGCCCGATGGTATTCTTCATATTAGACTGTAGAGCGCTCCAACCACCCCCCACTTCTATAGCAGACCTTAAGAATCATAATAATAAAAACTATACAGTAAAACAGTATAAAAATACAGTATAAAAATACAAAGAGGCATACGGATTTAATCATTAGAGAGGAAACAATTGATATCAATCTCTATATTAAGACCTTGCGGTGTCATACTATGCAGATTATAAATCCATTTAGTTTCCATTTTGGATAATTCACGAAGTTTATTGCACCCCCTCCAATGTGCATCCAACTTTTCTATTGCACAAAATTGCATTTTGGATGGGTCGCACGCATGGTATTTAGCAAAGTGAGCCGATACACTGTGATTGGCATGGCCACTCTTGGCTTTATAAACATGTTCTCCTATTCTCTCCTTTAATTCACGTGTGGTGCGCCCCACATATTGAAGTCCACACTCGCACCACAACATGTACACCACATACTTTGTAGCGCATGTGATAAATGATCTTATTTGAGGGGGGGCGGAGCTAGACATGGGACAGTGAGGACGTGTACCTTCGGAGCTCCGGGCCGCAAGCTAACTTTAATGTTATAATGCAGAAGCGCATCGACCCTAACCCATCTACCGATAACACCACGGCACGGGCAAGCAGGAGAGCTACAAAACAGAGCCAAACAGGAGCCGGAAACACCGCTACAAACTCCGTAGCCAGATACTTCACGGGCCCTGCTACACGCTCCAACGCGGACAAGATGGCGGAGCAGCCAGAACAATCTGCACCTTCTGGTAGCGCACCACCCGCTACATCATCCAAAAACCTGGAAGACATATGGGTGTTCTTGCGGGGGCTTCCCACGAAAAGTGACCTAGACAAACAAACAGACCTTATCCTTGCCACCACGAGGTCGGAGGCAGCGGCCTTGCGCGAGGAAGTCGTCGGCCTGGCGGATAGGATCTCGGGGGCTGAGGCAAACATCTCCCAACTTCAACAAGATGTACAACTCCTAAAAGAATCCTCCGAGAAGCACACCGCGCTTAGCAACTTCTATAGAACGGGCCTCGAGGACTTGCAAAACAGAAACCGCCGCAACAACGTGCGGATCCGCGGCCTCCCGGAAGCCACCCGTTCTGAGGACCTGCAAGCCACGGTACAGGCGATATTTGACAAGGTTCTGGACCATGTTCATTCTCCCCCTATTCGCCTGGACAGAGTGCATCGCGCCCTTAGAGCATTGCCACAAGGAGATTCTCCTCCCAGGGACGTGATTTGTAGAGTCCACCATTACAACATCAAGGAGGCCATCATGGTGGCCGCCAGGCGTATCGGCGTGATAGACTTCGATGGGGCACAGATTACCCTCTTTCAGGATCTGACACCTTTCACCCTGGCCCAGCGTAAGGCAATGCGTCCGCTGTTGCGAGTCCTGCAAGACGAAGATGCCGTTTATCATTGGGGATTCCCCTTTCATCTTCACGCGAAGTTAGGTGCCCGACAAGCTATTCTACGCACGCCGAGAGACCTGAACGCTTTCTGTTCCACCTTGGAGATTGATCCGGTATCACTTCCACTTTGGGACCCTGATACTCTGATGCTCAACCCTCCTCAGAAGAAGAAGACATCGAGAGGTACCACGGCTGATCCAACTTCGTGAGTTACAGACTACCTTTAGATAGTCTCACAATTTGCACCCTCTATCTCTACATGGAACTCTTTGTTATCCGGGACCTGTATAAGTATGGGTGTTTTCTGTTTTTTTTCCCTGCTTTCACCTGGAGCGTGTTCTAGGAGATCTACCACAAGCCTTTCCACTCTTTTTCTACGATTATTTTGTCACAATCAGACACCTGTCTCTATTCTACTGCACTGTGGTGACTTAGAATGTTATTAATGTACGTTTTGGGTTTATGCTTTCTTCTCACTTTAATTTTTCTTTGCACTCCTAGCAAGGTACGGGGTTGGTTTAGATAAAGAGCATGATGGGGCCTTCTTAATACCAAGGCACCATTATGCCAACAGCTTCACCGTTAAATGCATGACTAGAAGTGCCCGGGGCTCTGGAATACCCCTCATGTGTGGAATGTCCCTTTGTTCCCCACTCATCTATGGCCACACAGGCTATTTCAACAACTCCAGATCTGTACTGCAAATTGTTTTTTCTATGTATAATGCTACTTGGGAATAGGACATTTCCTTTCCCACCATCTCTCTTACTGTCTAAGACTTTTCTTTCTCTATTCTACACTTTCTTATTACATACACTCACAGGTTTCTTGAGGGACCGCACTGGCCTGATCCTGACCCTAAGTTTGGCTTGTCATACACAGCGCCATGTCCCTTAGGGTTCAGTCCCTAAACGTGAAGGGGATTAATATCCCTGAGAAACGGAGAGCGTTGCTGCGCCAGTTCCACAAACAAGGTGCTCACATTGTGTTCCTGCAGGAAACTCATTTCAAGGGCGGCATCTCCCCTAAGATGACCGATAAACACTACAACCAGGCTTTTTTTTGCAACTCCCCTGATACGAAAACCAAGGGAGTCGCAATACTAATATCCAAAGAAGTCGAATTCCATTTCCTGCAGGAGCACAAGGACAGCACAGGACGTTACCTTTTTATAAAAGGCACATACCAATCACGCACTCTCACATTGGGAACTTACTATGCCCCTAATAGTGGGCAGGTGTCTTTCCTGGTCAGGGCCCTCGAAGCCTTGGATGATTTCTCGGATGGCAGTATAATCCTTGGCGGAGACCTAAATATGACCCTTGATCCCTCACTGGATAGTTCCTCGGGCAAGAGCTCCCTGACTAGGAAAGCTATAAATAGATGCAGAAGGGAACTGATTCAGCGCCAGTTGATAGACATATGGAGACTGCAACATCCAACAACCCGGGACTACACCTTTTTTTCAAATCTGCATTCTACATATACTAGAATTGACCACATTTTTGTATCCCAAAACCTTCTTTCAGAGAGAATCTCTTCTGACATAGGCATAATGACCCTATCAGATCACTCCCCAGTCAATATGACGATTGGCATCCGCCCCAAACGCTCCTTGCCTAGACACTGGCGTCTGAACACTTCTCTGCTGCAGGACAGGGATTTTAAACTTTCTGTATCTGGTGCCCTCCAGGCATATTTCTCACTAAACTCTACTGAGGATATCTCTTTGGCATCTCTTTGGGAAGCACATAAGTGCACTATCAGAGGAAGGATGATTCAGGAGGCTAGCATCAGGCACAGAAAGAGACAAGAAGATATTGTAAATAGCTTACAAAACATTAGAGACTTGGAATCCCGCCATAAGGCTACTCTAACACCAGCAGACCTACAGACGCTCCAAAAAAGAGAGAGAAAAACTAAAATCGCTCCTTTTCTATAAAGAACTACACATTGCCCTTAAATGTAAACGTTCATTTTATGAGCACGGAAACAAGTGCAGTAGGATGTTAGCTAGGGCCCTCAGAGAAACCTACGCACACACAAATATAGCCCACATTCAGGACCGATCAGGCAATAAAAAACAAAGATCAGAATCCATTGCAAAAGTGTTCAGAGATTATTATTATTCCCTATATAATCTCCCTTCTGATGGTAGGAATTCTCCCAGCCAATTGAAACCCCAATTGATCTCGACTTACTTACAGTCGGCTGACTTACCCAAACTGACAGATCAAATTGCTCAGGACTTAGAGAGCCCTATCACTGAGGATGAGATAAGACTAGCTATAAAATCTTCAAATGCAGGTAGGGCTCCAGGCCCTGACGGTCTGCCGCTTGAATATTACAAAGCCTTCGGTGACATTTTAATCCCCCGACTAGCAAATTTCTTCAACGCCCTGACCAGTGAGGAGGGCCCCCCTCTACAGCTACCAAGAGACATGCTTGCTGCCCACATAGCAGTTATCCCCAAACCTGGAAGGGATGCCACCTTGTGCTCCAATTATCGCCCCATCTCCCTCCTTAATGCAGACTTGAAACTGTTCGCCAAGATTTTGGCGGGCAGGATTTCCCCTCTCATGGACTCCCTAGTGCACTCAGATCAAGCAGGGTTTATACCCGGCAGAGAGGCCAGAGACAACACCATACGCACAATAGATATTATACAATGGGCACACAAATCGCATATACCTTTATTACTCCTCTCCACCGACGCCGAAAAGGCATTTGACAGAGTAGATTGGGAGTTTTTGGAGGCCATACTCCTGCGCATCAGTCTAGGTAAGAATATGATGCGATGGATTATGGCGCTTTACTCCATCCCCACAGCACAGGTTCGGGTCAATGGGGTTGTCTCGGCCTCCTTCCCTATCGCAAATGGCACTAGACAGGGGTGTCCTCTCTCCCCCTTAATTTTCGCCCTATCCCTGGAACCTTTTTTGCGCAGGATCCGCAAAAATGTGGACATCAAAGGCCCCCAACTTCCTTCTTCGGAGCACAAGGTGGCAGCCTATGCGGACGACTTATTATTTTACTTGACAGACCCTCATATCTCTCTCCCTTCACTAGAATTAGAACTAAAAGCTTTCCAGCAAGTCTCGAATTTTAAAGTAAACCCAGATAAATGCCAGGCTATGGGAATTTCTATGCCAAGGAATGTTTGCAATCTACTCAAAGGTAACTTCCCTTATCACTGGCCACCACAAGCCATCACATACCTAGGAATCCGCATCCCCTCCTCCTTAACGGACCTCTATAAACTCAACTTCACACCCTTGACGCAAACCTTGACCTCCGATTTACAAAGATGGGACAAACCATACTTCTCTTGGCTGGGAAGAATTAATATCATCAAAATGAATATCTTACCAAGGATGTTATATTTATATCAAGCCATTCCAATCATCCTTCCTATTGAACACTTCAAACACCTAAGAAAATTATTTGCACGTTTCATTTGGAAACATAAGCCCCCTCGCATAAGATATTCCGCACTCATCCTCTCCAAAGAAAACGGTGGCCTAGCCGTACCTGACATGAAGAAATATTATTTCACAGCATCTCTGACACGCCTGGTTGATTGGTACAGGAACTTAAGCCAAAAAAGGTGGGTCCAATTGGAGCAGGATCTAGTAGGCACAGAGTTAAGCATTTATCCGTGGTCGTCAAACAAAATACATAACGAATATATTTCAGTGAACTCCACACTCAATGCCTTATCAAGAACACGTCACCTACCAGACATCTCCCCATGGCCTTCTCCCCTTGTACCCTTGCTGGACAACCCATTATTTCCTATGGGATGTTCATCTAGGAGCTATATAAGCTGGAGACTAGGGGACACACCTAGGTGCCGTGATCTTATCTACAATAATTCCTGGAACACTATCTCTCAGTTGAGAGCAGAACGATCATGCCCATTCTTGGATGAGTGGAGCCATAATCAGTTCACTCACTTCCTTAGATCATTAGGAAATAGAGAACAGCTATCCAGACCAATGTCCTCTTTTGAGAACATATGCTTCTCCATAGGCAGCCCCAGAAAGACCCTCTCTATGATTTATCAACTACTGATCACCGACACCACCTGGTCAGCAGAATTAAAAACCAAATGGGAATCTGATCTCACCTGCTCATTCACAAATGATCAATGGCAAAAGATACTTTTGCTTAATCAAAAGGCCTCACTCACATCTCGAATCAAGGAATCTAATTATAAGATTCTGGCCAGGTGGTACTTGACCCCTAACAGACTCCACAAAATATACTCTAATACTAGCTCTAGCTGTTGGAGATGTGGGAAAGATGAGGGGACCCTACTTCACATCTTTTGGAAGTGTGAACTTATACAGGCATTCTGGAAACAGATACAGAAATATATAAAAATTTTAACTGATGGTGACCCAGTAGATGACCCCTCATATTACTTACTACACAACACCCCAAAACCCATCAAAAAATTTAAACGTTCCTTGTCTCGCCATTTGATTCAGGCAGCAAGAGTACTCATTGCCAGACACTGGAAATCTAATAACGTCCCAACAATAAGAGAATGGGTCAACGAGATAAAATACATATATCAGATGGAGTCCATGACTCATACACTGTATAACAGAGAGGAGGTCTTCTCCCAAACCTGGATTCACTGGAACATATTCTTGGATTCAGACGACTATAGACAGATTCCACTAGACCCATGAGCGGTACTCCATGCCCTTCACGGTGGGGACATTCTGGGCCCTCGGGAAGAATGGTGTGAACAGTTTAGTCAGCACTGGGTCATCTGGGTCGGGTCGGTGCGGGTCCTTCGATATTTTTCTTTCTTCTTTCTTGATTCTCACGGGGTCCGCTCTGTGGGGATCACACTCTCTTTCTTCTCTCCTTTCTCTTTTTTCTCTTCTACTCCTCTTTTCTCTTTCCTCATTTTCCCCTTCTTCTCTCTCTCACTGTGTTATAGTAAATAATCTCTCGGTGAACAGAGCTATAGTCTCATCTCTAATCAAAGGTACTCAACGCAAGTAAATACAAACTGCTATTTAGTATATAATGTAATAGCTTATATCCTGTTGACATAGGCAAGAAATGGGTCATTCTCCCAATTCCTCTTCAGATTCTTAGTTGACTAGGGGGTGGGGGGCGGACGCCTGGAGCCTACATTATAGATGTGGAGCACTTGACTTTCTGATGTCATGTTCAGTGGGAGCTCGGCTGTTCCCTTCCCGCTCCTACCAATTATTATTAAGATTACTATTATTACTTTTTTATGTTTCTATAACACATAGTTCTGTACACATACTATTATCTGTATTGCCTTTTTTCATATGTTCCAAAAATAAAATAAAGAATATGTAAAAAAAAAAAAAATTAAAAAAAAAAAAAAATGATCTTATTTTAAACTGCTGTTTAGTTATAAAGGATTCAAAGTGCTGTTTCGGTTTTCTATTGTCACGATTCAACTTGCAACCCTGGCATCTCCCACATGGATAAAATAACGGCTTCTGCCATAGGTTGTCACGCTGTATGCGTGGAGGGTCCACACAGCTTGGGACCAACTTGTCCCTCATGTTTGGTGCCCTTCTATATATAAATGTTGGTTTCTCGGGTATCGCCCGAGATAGTATCTGTTCACACATTAGAACCTGCCAATGTTTCTTAAAGATCCTTTCTACTTCTCTGTATTGCATACTATACTCACTTATGAATGCTGTGTTGGCAGATTTATTGGCAGTTCCCCGGGTTCCCCCTATCAGGGTATCCCTTTCCATATTACGCACCTGTTCCATAGTTCTATTCAATGTTAGCTCATTATAGCCCTTCTGCATAAGGCCCCTGATGAGTCACAAGGCGTGACGAAACGCGTAGGGCGGAGCTTAGGAGGACGCACGCACGCTGCTAATAGGAACAAGCCGGGGATGCGCAGGAGGCGCCCGGAGCTACGAGTGTGGATGTGTAACTATATGCGATTTTACAAGTGTATTTATGTACGTGTTGCTTTTATTGGGGCCTTTGGCGCTTGATTAAAACTGTTTTACGCTATGAGAGGTTGTTCTCATTGTACTTTATAGAAGCTGCGGCATGGGATGTGATATGCTCTGAGCAAGATTGGCATTTGGTGAGCAGGGGAAAACGGGGGGAGTGTGTCATCTCCCTTTCCTATCTGGTGTTAGCCTTGCACTTCAATCATTCCCTTTTTGAGCACAAGGGTGAGGTGGCTAAGCGTTACTCGCTAGGGGGAATCCCCTCTTGTTTGTTTGTATTTAAGGTGCCAGAATCCATATAAGAAGACTCTGTTGGCGCTGCTATCATTGTTGGACTAGATGAATCGGGCACCCCACTCACCGCTTGGGTGCTCGATAACTGCTGATTAACCCAGGCATCTATTAGACATCTGCAAATCCCTCCGCCCAAATCACCTGATCTGCTCTGTCACATAATGGGCCTGATTCACAAAGCAGTGCTAACCTAATTTAAACTTTTAGGCATGCTAACCTTTACACCAGCTGAGTTAGCACCGCTTTGTGCTGCTGATCGCGCGCAAAGTCCCATGCGCAAAGTTTTGCGCTCGCAATCGCGCAATTGCGCACAGTGCCCATAGTTTAATGGGCACATCGCGCGCGCCACGCAATGTCGTGCAAGTTTCTTTTTATCACGCCTAAACTGAGTTTTGGCGTGATAAAGGGCTTTTCACAGGCGTGCTAACAGTTAGCACCGCTTTGTGAATCAAGCCTATTGTCTTCACAGAACTGGTAGCATTGCAGGCTCTTTGGGAAATTGTATTTCAAAGAGCCTGCAATGCTACCAGTTCTGTGATGACAATATGTGACAGAGCAGATCAGGTGATTTGGGCAGAGAGATTTGCAACTTGCAACTAGGGAATGCTTACTGTAAATATTGTAACCCTTAATAAAGGATACTTCATTCTTAGTAAGGGAGAAGTGTTATTTGCCACATGCTACTATGGTATTTTTGTTATTGTACCAAGTGTCCAAATATGTATATATCAGGGGATAAGCAGCACAAACCAAATTATATGCAATACTATGCAAAGCATGCACGCAGCCTGGAGATCCCCAATCTCCATAAGAAATATATAAATACAGAGGGGCTGCAGCACACAACAGGAAAGCAGTGACAGGGGCTCTTGGTTATGCTTTAACATATTTAAGCTCACCAACTGCACCAAAGTGTCCCCAATGTGGCGAGTCCTACTCCAACCAGGCAAAAATGCTAGTTTTTTATCAGCGTTCTAGTGGGAACCATGCCAAAAGCCCAATGGTCAACTAAATGGGAGAAAGGAAATTAAAAACACCTCCCCTTCTGCTAGCTACTGACTTAACTATGAACTCCGCTCATTTATATGCTTAACTGTGCTAGAGGTGGGCGTGGTTATGCACGCTCACAGGGGGAAATTATATATACCAGGGGATGAGCACTGCAGCACAAACCAAATGATATGCAATACTAATCCAAATATTTATAGGTGCCATCACAGTCCACAAATTCAATGGCTGCATTATTTGTTTATCACTGATTAATTCTCTACTTTATTTGTTAGTACAGAATAGCATTATTGCATAAGTATCAGCTTCGGTGCATCCCTGCTAGCTTTCTTCTGCTGACAATTCTTTCATTTGTTTACTTTAGCCATTAAATAACTGATCTGGTGGTTTGGGGTTGTTAGCAAACTTGCTTTTATCATTGCTTTTTAATACAATTTCATACAGTGAATTGATTTTATTCATTGCAGACAGTGCTGCTCTCTTGTACATGGTTAAACTGATCACAAGGACCTACATTTCTAGTTGTACAGTTTGATGGGAGTATATTGAGGTTATAATCAATCTAGCTCCCATATTGTGGACATCTGAGTAGAGATGTTGTGAACGGTTCCCAAACCGTTCGCCGGCGAACATCTCAGAATCTCTGGGCCCTGTACTACTTCCGGGTCGCTATGACCCGGTGTAGTACGCCTGTGCTGGCCCGGCAGTGCGCGTCCTTGATCGCGCTCCTGTTGCCGGGCACTTTCTGCGCATGTGCGTGACATCACGCTCATGCGCAGGGTGTGCCCGGCAACAGGAGCGCGATATAGGACGCGCACCGCCGGGCCAGCGCAGGCGTACTACTCCGGGTCATAGGGACCCGGAGTAGTACAGGGCCCAGCGAGATTTGCCTGGTGAACGGTTCAGGCCATCTCTACATCTGAGCTGTGTATTATTTCATTGTGCTTCAATTTTTATGTTTATTTTTTACATTTAATTATTTGTGGATGACACAGGGCAGGAAGGCTTTGATATAATCAGTTTGTAATAGCATTTTGTCTGTAAAAAGTTGTAAGGATAGCAGCAGCAACAAGAATAGATACAATTATGCAACTGAATGTGAAAAAAGAATGAGGGCCCTTTCACATTGTGGCAGTGCGGTAAATTAACCGCAATACGCTCCCATGCAATTAAAGTCTATGGGGGGAGTTCACACTCCCCATGTTGCGGTGCACTGCACCGAAAGTGCCCTATCTAACATGAGTGTATACCTACATTACCGTGCAGCTCCTGTGGCCACCTGCATCGATCTGCGGTGGACCAGAAGTCATGTAAGTCTATGGCGACGCAGTGTTTTAAAAAAAAAAGTTGGCAGCGACAGTGCGGAGTGCATGCGTGGAAGCACTGTCGCACTTCCCAAAACAGGAAGTGACCACAAACGAGTTTCACTTCCTGTTTGGATCTCGGCCAGTCATGTACTAGCGCGTTAATCCCTGAAGGTCTATTTTTGGTGGTGTAGTGCAGTGTGCAGGCCACTCCGCACCGCTGCCGCCAATCTACAGAGTGAAGCCGGGCTTGAAGAGAAACTCAGACCAAGAATTTAACTTAACCTTCCTGGCGGTAAGCCCGAACTGAGTTCGGGCTATGCCGCCGGAAGGCACCGCTCAGGCCCCGCTGGGCCGATTTGCATAATTTTTTTTTTGCTGCACGCAGCTAGCACTTTGCTAGCTGCGTGCAGTGCCCGATCGCCGCCGCTACCCGCCGATCCGCCGCAATTCCTCTCGCCGCGGCCGCCCCCCCCCCCCAGACCCCGTGCGCTGCCTGGCCAATCAGTGCCAGGCAGCGCTATGGGGCAGATCGGAGTCCCCTCTGACGTCACGACGTCGATGACGTCGGTGACGTCATCCCGCCCGTCGCCATGGCGACGGGGGAAGCCCTCCAGGAGATCCCGTTCTTTGAACGGGATCTCCGGATCTCCGATCGCCGGCGGCGATCGGAGGGGCTGGGGGGATGCCGCTGAGCAGCGGCTATCATGTAGCGAGACTTTGTCTCGCTACATGAAAAAAAAAAAAAAAATTTAAAAAAAAAGATTTGCTGCCCCCTGGCGATTTTTTTGCAAACCGCCAGGAGGGTTAATCCCAATCAGTAGGTGATACCCCCTTTTACATGAGAAATCTATTCCTTTTCACAAACAGACCATCAGGGGGCGCTGTATGACTGATATTGTGGTGAAACCCCTCCCACAAGAAACTCTGAGTACATACTTGGCAGTTTCCTGTCTGTGAACTGTGTTGCATTGTGGGAAATAGCTGTTTACAGCTGTTTCCAACTGCCAAAAAAGCATGCAGCAGCTACATCACCTGCCCACAGTAAAAATGTCACCATGTAATAAATGTCAGAATGTAAATCAGGGATTTAAAAGATTTTGAAATGGGCAAGCACTGACTAAATCATTTATACATAATTATAAATAAAAATGAAACACTTTTTTATAACATTATTTTCACTGGAGTTCCTCTTTAAGTGCCTTAAAGTGGGCCTGAACTCTTACACAGTACAAAAAGAAAACATAGTGAAATTCACCCTGCATGTATTTAGAGAGTTTCGCCTGTCTAATTCCTCCTCATTTATGTCTAATCACAACTTGTAATTTGATCTCTCCCCGTGTCACGTGACTGCCACAGCAGATAAGCTCATTTAAAGAGCGGATGTTAACAATATGTCTGCTTCCATGAAAGCAGGAAGTAGAAACAGTGCAGATTTATTGTAGGATTTGTATCAGCTGTAACAAAGAAATGTTTTTCTTTAAAAAGTTATTTTGCTGTTGCGTATCTTTTAGAGCAGAGAGGAAGTTCTGAGTTCAGGTCCACTTTAGCATGGCATTTGTCACACCAGCTTTGATTATCATTAGCTACCCATACAGATTACCACACTTATATATACAGACATATTTTGTTGTTAGTCATTTACATTTCGATATGTAAACATCAGACTCGTAGTTTGGTTTTGTAGAAACGTTAAACGTCTAAATGAACATTTTAAGATGGATTTTTATCCCTGTGAACGTTTTCCACGATCTAATTTTACTCCACTCAGTAATTCTCCTTTTTCCCAGAGTACATTAAAATTAAAGGCCTGTCACTGTCACATGACCCCCTCCAGATAAGCCTAAGAGCCGAGGACTTCTAAAATTAGATTGGAAGTTTCAATTAACAGCAGATATATGAGCTTTGATTGAGACAGAGGATATGAAAATATGCCAAAGTCATTACTAAAACAATGTAAAAATGTATTAAGTTTTGTAATATGAGGAGCAGAAAAAAAGTTGTAACCCTACTTTGTTGTTAGTTGCCAGTTAACTTATGCATGTGGCCCAATGATTTACTTTACTATTTTAGCCACAACGTGAGGATGCTGTTTACTTTAAGATATCTTACAGCTGGTAGAAATACGTTTTAACATAATATAATATTAGTGTGCATGTACTGTCTTATTAATTGTTAGACGTGCTTTGACAAAACCATATCCACTGCTACTTGAATGGACTTCAGCAAGCAGTGCATGACAGTGTTATGGGGGCCAGTGGCAGTAAGATAAAGCTGAGTAACATTTTTAATACTTTGGTAATTTGTTTAGAGTAAATATACTGTATATATTACTGTATCACATCTGTATACTTTGTCTGTCTTATATAACGATGGAGAAAGTGTATTTCCTTTTGGATAATGTTCAGACATTGCTTCAGTTATTAAAGACTTTTTAGGTGGCGCTTATGGATGACAACCTCATCAGAGAGAAAAAAGAAGAAGAAGAATCCTCCTCTAATGGCCTGCTGCTACCTCACTGTGTTGGGGTACCCCTATCCCCAACTGCACACACAGAATCTCAAAACAAATAATGTGAGGAGCGCTGACAATTTCCACAGAAATTATATTTCTTTTTGTCAATTAAAAAAATGAAATATAAAATAAAATAAATTAAATAAGAATACATATTTGCCCGTACCAATGGTCTAGCACCATACAAAATAAATGGGATACAGTTGGGGACATCAAACTTGGAGAAGGACTTAGGAGTATTCATCGACAACAAGTTAAATAATCAAACTCAATGCCAAGCCGCTGCAGCTAAAGCTAACAACATTTTGGGATGCATTAAAAGGGAAATAAAAACTCGAGATGCTAGCATAATATTGCCCCTGTTTAACTCTCTAGTAAGGCCACATCTGGAATATGGAATTCAGTTCTGGGCACCACATTACAAAAAAGATATTGCAGTTTTAGAGCAGGTGCAGAGACGAGCAACAAAATTGATACGTGGGATGGAAGGTCTCGCTTACCAAGAAAGGTTAGATAAACTGGGTTTATTTAGTCTAGAGAAAATACGCCTTAGAGGAGATCTAATTAACATGTATAAATACATCAGAGGGCAATATAATAGCTTGGCGGATGAGCTTTTTGTCCCTAGGCCTTCTCAAAGGACTAGAGGACATGGTCTGCGCATGGAGGAAAAACGTTTTAGCCATTTATTTAGGAAAGGGTTCTTTACAGTAAGAGTGATTAAGATGTGGAATGCATTGCCACAGGAAGTCGTTATGGCAAACTCTATACCTGCATTTAAAGGGGGCGTAGATGCTTTCCTTGCGTTGAAAGACATCCATGGCTACAATTACTAGGTAATGCCTAATGATGTTGATCCAGGGATTTTATCTGATTGCCATCTGGAGTCGGGAAGGAATTTTTCCCTTTTGGGGCTAATTGGACCATGCCTTGTAAGGGTTTTTTGGCCTTCCTCTGGATCAACAGGGATATGTGAGGGAGAAGGCTGGAGTTGTACTTTGCACTGGTTGAACTCGATGGACGTATGTCTTTTTTCAACCAAAATAACTATGTAACTATATATAGCATACACAATCTCTCTGCACTCGTTCAATCATACAACCTGAGAATATGCTGATGAGTTCTCAAAAAAGTATAGGTGCACCCATAAAAATGTGTAATCAAAAATCTATGATTCAAAAATGTATAAATATATAAAAATTATATAGGGTATTGATATTTCTATATGCACGACTAAGGGATACTGATTATGCATACATTTCATACAGTCCCTACTTCTATTGCACTAGTCCCAATTTATACTTCCGGAATGTCCAGATTAAATGAGGATATCCAGTCGCATTTAACTCCCATATAGAAAGCAATTTGCCACCTTACTCCTAATAGACATACAAGTACCACAGGATCTTACAGCCAAGGAGCTTACTAGTAAGTGCAGTGTGCTCCTCAGTCCGCTCCTATACGTCTTGCGGATAACGGTTCCGACCCGGGGCTCCTGCAGCAATAGTCCAGGGGGAGGGGGACTGTCACAGATTATCCCATCCGCATCCACCCGCCGTAGCGATATAGCCAGGTGAAGGTAGCCGGTCCTGTCCAGAAGCCGCTTGTCACTCCTCGTACTCCGCGGCAGCCACCAGTAGCACTTCCTGGGTCAAGGTTCTAACCAGAGACGTCACTTCCGTGCATCTCACCGCTGCTTCCCTGCGTTTCAACTAACACCAGTCTTTCGGTATCCACTGGTTCTGCTTAGAAACTGAAGGTTCGGCTGCAGCTTGTTCCAATAGAGCTCATGGGGAGCCCCACTAAAATATTCAATCAAAATCGGTATGCACACCTAAAGAATAGTAGGTAAAATGCGACAAATGGGTGCTCAGTTAGATGATTGATGGTGTTGTTTCCCAGTTCTCTAATACACATTGCAATATTTCCACATGAATGTTTCTGCTCTTTTGTATTTCAGGTATAGCACCCTCTTGCCCCTAAACATTATGTCATTTTCTGATCTTAGTGGCCTCTCTAATCGCATAGCTGACACATTGGCTTTCACCCAGACAGAGATTGATGGTGTTGTTTCCCAGTTCTCTAATACACATTGCAATATTTCCACAGATGTACCTTTTCTGAAGAGACAATATGAGGATCTGGAGAAAAGAGTAATCGAGTATAAACTGCACTCAGATACCTTGGTAGAATATCTTCGTGCCAAACGTATTCCCAGGGGACTACGACTAAATATTCGCCCCTCATTCTGTAGAAACAACAGGGATTATTGTGAAAAGTGGTACAAAATTTTGAACAAATGCAGTCTTGACCTGATCACATTAACCATCCAAGGTATCCAGGGTGAGATCACAAGACTAGAGGCCTTAGCATCTAATCTTTGCACTAAACTTGAATCTGTCCTCAACGAGGACGACTTTGAGATATACTCAGAAGAGCATAACGCAGCCCTTGAAAAGTATAGACAAGAGGTCCTGGCCAAAAAACTGGACAAATTTCGTCGCGACACCCTCGATTATCAAGAGGATCGCGTCTACACGTGGCGTGGAGATAGGCGTCCTAGACGACGCCCACAGGCCCCGGGTAATCCACCATCAGAATCCAGTTCAGGAGAGGGCTCCTCAGGTTCAGGGGCTTTTTTAGGAACACGCCCACGGGGCAGAGGGGGAAGAGGAAGAGGACGAGGAGGGGCAGACGGCGCCCCAATAGACTCGAGAGTGCTGAGGAGCCACACGCAGGGGAGGACCTAGTGGTCAACTTATCCTCACATACCCTCACCGACTCTGAACGCAAGGTATTAGGACGTGGTCTGGGATTTGTTCCCACCCACCCTGGTAACTTGCTTGAGCTTGACACTGATCTATTTAACTTTTTTAGGACATTGCGTATCAGGGCTTTCTTCAGCAAATCATCTGCCTCGCATACCCAGCCCTCCCAGACCATCAATCTCTTCCCACCAGACGTTGACCTCACCATGTGTAGATCCAAAAGTAAGTGGCAACCACCCAATTCATCACCAGCAGTAGAGATGTTTATTAACATGGTCCAGCGTGACCTAGCCTCTGTCGACCGACAGGGACACCAATTATATAGCAACCTACCACGTCAGGAGCGCGAGGCGCTCAAATCTTTGAGTAACAATTCCCAGTTGGTGTTCAAACCGGCCGACAAGGGCGGGGCCACTGTTATTATGAATGCCACCGACTACAGGCGTGAGGTTATGAGACAACTTAACGACACCAATGTATATCTCAAACTTCCAGGTGACCCCACAGCCGCAATCAAAAAGGAGATCGAGGGGGGCGGAGTCTGCCATGAACGGGTGAAGACGTGCCTGAGCTGAGCTCCCTGCCTCACAACACTTCAACCCCTCTAAAATAGAGAATTTCCTCGGCAAAAACCTACCGTATTATGGCTACTAGCTCCAGGAGAAAGAATACACAACCGGGAGACCAGAAAAAAGATTCAAAGACGCAGCAAACAGTCACAAAGTTTCTCAGATCCGCAGAGCAGACACAACCTAAAATGGCCGACGCTGCTGTTAATGCCATGGGCGAAAAGGCAGCTGACAATGCGCAACAAGAAGCCACAACCAGATCTCTGAATGAGATTAGAGACTACCTCCATAGTTTACCGACAAAAAGTGACCTCTCGGATCTAGCAGATAAAATAACCACAGCAACGAGAGCTGAGCTACAAGTCCTGAGATCTGATGTCACAGCACATGAAGACAGACTGGGAGTGCTAGAAACGGACATGGCGACCATCCGAGCCGACCTGGCAAAATTACAAGCGGCACACTCAAAACAACAGAAGTTGAATACTCACCTGCGGACGGGTCTGGAAGACCTCCAAAACCGGAGCAGGCGAAATAATATTCGCCTCCGGGGATTACCAGAATCAGTGACGACGCAACAGCTTCTCCCTACAGTCACCGCCATTTTCAACGGCTTACTTGGCAACCCAGCAGGCGAAGAAATACAGATTGATAGGATCCACCGCTCCCTGAAAGCGATGCCAAAAGAAGGCGAGCTCCCACGAGACATCATTTGCAGGCTCCACTATTTTGGGGTGAAGGAATGCATTATGAAGGCAGCAAGGAACAGAGTGGAGATCCACCACGAGGGCCATGTGCTTACCTTTTTTCAAGATCTAGCACCAAGCACACTCGCGCAACGGAGAGCTCTGCAGCCGCTGCTGAAACTTCTCCACGAAAATGAGGCAACCTATCACTGGGGGTTCCCCTTCCAAGTCGCCATTAAGAGAGGAGAACAGAGCTTCACTCTGAGGGATCCATCTGAACTGCCGGAGCTGTTTAAAGCCCTAGACCTCCCGGAGATAGAAGTCCCCGACTGGATCCCGGAGCAACTTGCCTTAGGCCTACCACAACGGCAGAAAAGGCAACGACAGAATCGTAGGCAATTGCACGAGGAAGCATGAATACAGCGGCTCATTCAACCGTCACGCCGTCTGAAACCAGATAAGTTACACCTTACTATAACGTTTTGGTTATTATGGGCATAGGTATTCCTCCCTTCTCATAAACATAACACAATGATGGCCACATGTACCAGCATGAGTCCCGCACTTTAGTGCGCGGCAGCCCCCACACATTTGAGCTGACTCCCTAGAAACACGAGGCCCAGCTGACCGCGTGATCGGTTTATGTTAAGAGTCCTCTTTACAGGAGTTCGGAGGAATTGGTGATATATAAAAGGCCTTATTCGGATTCAGAATAACAGTACTTATGCTGTCATCAGTCGGGAGGGACACAGTATAGGTGGGGTGGGCTAGGGTTTACCTGCGACTGGCGTACTACACCGGGAGCAAAACACTCAGAACCCGCAAGAAGAAAAGGGGTCATATCTGACACACGCCAGAGAAGAAAGAAGAATGCCTCGTATTTGTGTTTCATGGTGACTCCTAATCCTTTGCATTTATAGCTTGTATGTCTACCGTATATCTTGATGACATTAGGAGCATGGCTAAAAGATGTAACATACGGTTAAACGCTGACTGCTAGCATAGCATTTTTAAGATGTAGCTATAACCTAGCGTATAGGAATAAATTACATGTATGCGACATTATCTGTAATGACTGCACGCGTCGGCCGCCTGGACTTATACATATGCACAGGTATATATATGTGTGTACGCACATCAGAGAAAACAAACTTTGACCTGTAAGGGGACCCAACCATAGTTCTACCTGTAATTTCTTGGGAGGCCCATATTGACCCGATACCTTATAAAATACAGGTTAATTCCCCAAAAGGGTATAGAACATTACTAAGCATGGGGACCTATAGTCAAAATAATTATAATATCTCAGCCTACACACATGATCCTCTCTCCCATAGTCTGGAGGCGGCCGCGGCGTGCAGTATAGTTGGATAGCAGAAGAGAAGATGGAATGCATAAGAGGTATAGTAGGGCATATGCCTGTAATAATGCTTGAGTTCTGACTTCTTTCCACATGATACGGCAGATGACCCTAAGGGGGTATGTGCGGCCACAGACCAGATAAGATAAAGCGGGAAAGGGAGGGATATCATTCAAAGGCCCATGGGACAAAGCCTATCATAATGACATGTTCTAAAATTGAATACATGCAGATGCATCGGGGATCGGACGGCGGGAGGGATTGAGAGAGGGGGTTAATATACATTCATACATTAGCACTATTGTGAGGCGGGGGGCAGGCTGGGGACCTTCCCAGTATGGTCACTCATCTCCCACATAGGTCAGTCCTCGCGACTATGAATATAAAGGTTATGTTACAGTTGAACATCACAATACAGCGTATGCTGTATGTAGCCTTACGAAAGATGCTTCTTATTTTACTGTTAGTTCAGTTCACTTTTTCTTTGTGTTCAAGGTCCATAGGAATCCCAAATACTTATGCTAACTCATGGTCTCATAAATGGCACAATTAAAAGTGCTATCCATAAACACCAAGGGGTTAAACCTACCGGAGAAACGTACAGCTTTGCTGAACGACATCTGGAAACAAAGAGCTACCATAATTCTCCTACAGGAGACACATTTCAAGGGAAATAATATTCCGCGCATAACGAATAAACATTTCCCACATATCTACACGAGCAACTCTTCAGACTCTAAAACAAAGGGAGTTGCAATTCTCTTGAGTAATAATCTACCCATGGAAAACACTGAGGTGCTGGGGGACGATCAGGGCAGATTCGTCATGATCAAGGGTCTTATCAATGAGCGTAAATACACGATAAGCTCTGTTTACGCTCCTAACCTAGAACAAACATCATTCCTATTACACTTCCTAGAAACCCTTGACACTTTCGCAGAAGGAAACATCATCATAGGAGGGGACCTCAATGTTACATTGAACCCAGAGCTTGACACATCTCACAATAAATCCTACCTTTCCTTCTCCAGAATTAATAGAATTAAAAAAGCACTCCATGAGAGACAGCTTATAGATGTATGGAGGTTGCTTCACCCAACTACTAAGGACTACACATTCTATTCCACAGTGCACAATTCGTACTCTAGAATAGATGTCATATTAATCTCACACAATCTTCTATCAGAAACACTAACAGCTGACATCGGCATCATTTCCTACTCAGATCACGCCCCGGTCACACTGGACCTCAACTGTAAACACAAAAAAAACATGCCATTTAACTGGCGACTTAACACATCCCTATTAACTAAAAAGGAAACTGCTAGTAAGATAGAGGCGGAGATAGAGGCGTATTTTCAAACAAATGCTATAGGAGATACTTCGGCCACCACAGTATGGGAAGCACATAAGTGTGTCCTCAGGGGTTTCCTCATCCAACTGGGATCCAGAATAAAAAAGGAGAGAGAGAAAGACCTCGCACAATTGATACAGGAAGTTCAAACATTGGAAAGAAGTCATAAACATCTCAGAGACCCACAGATATTAGACAAGTTGCAGAAAGCTAGAGAGGGGATAAAAAAAATAATGAAGGATAAAACGCTAAGAGCTGCCTTCAGATGCCAATCGGCATTCTATTTATCTGGTAATAAACCTGGTAAACTACTGGCACGTGCCCTAAAGCAACAGCAGCAGAGGAATTACATCCCTCACGTAATTGACTCACATAACCTAAAGCACTCTCGTAGCGAATCAATAGCCCATACCTTCAAGCAGTTCTACTCTAAACTATACAACTTACTTCCATTGCAGGAAAGGGACCGCGAACTAAAACTTGGAGAGATCATGAGAAATTATGTTAAAAATGCAGGAATGCCCAAACTGCAACCTGAAATGATACAGGCTATGGAGGAGGATATTTCCCCACTCGAGATCGCTCAAGTAATCGCCCAAATTAAAACGGGGAAGGCTCCGGGGCCAGACGGCCTACCCATTGAATACTATAAACAGTTTAAGAGAGTTCTGATTCCCCACATGTGCACTACCTTTAACAACATTCGAGATGAGGACAAGCGGGAATCCTTTCCTGTTCAGACACTAGAGTCCCACATCTCTGTCATACACAAAACAGGGAAGGACCCAGCAGCATGTGCCAGCTACAGGCCTATATCCTTACTAAACCTAGATTTGAAAATCTTCTCCAAAATTTTGGCCAATAGGCTCTCAGAATGGATGGGTCACTTGGTAAACTGGGATCAAACAGGGTTTATCCCTAAAAGGGAGGGCAGAGATAACACTATAAAGACTCTGAACCTCGTCCAGTGTGCCCGGTCGAGGGGTATCCCTTTGATGCTATTATCCACCGATGCTGAGAAAGCATTTGACCGGGTAGACTGGACGTGGATGTTTGAGGTGCTGAGACATATAGGCTTTGGGGACAAAATGATGAATAGCATAAAAGCCCTTTACTCTAGACCGTCTGCACGAGTCAGAGTTAATGGGATCCTATCAGATACACTGCAGATAACAAATGGGACGCGGCAGGGGTGTCCCTTCTCACCGCTTATATTTGCCCTGGCTCTGGAGCCTTTTCTGTGCAAAATTAGGAACAATATAGATATCTCGGGTGTGGAAATAGGGGGACAGAACCATAAGATTGCAGCATACGCAGATGACCTGATGTTCTATATTACTAATCCCATAATCACTCTGCCAAACCTGCTAATAGAATTTAAGGCTTTTAGTGAACTATCCCTATTTAAAATTAACCTAGACAAATGCGAGGCATTGAATGTCTCTCTATCAGAAGAATCCCAAACAGCTCTGAGCGCCAATTTCCCCTTTAAATGGAATAAAAAACATATTACGTATCTGGGCACAAAGATAACCCCAAGGATAGAGGATATATTTCATACAAATTTTCCTCCCCTGTTGGACATACTTGTGGCGGACCTGAAGCGTTGGGACCGAACTCAGTTTTCATGGATGGGTAGAATAGCAATATTAAAAATGAATGTGATGCCTAGACTGTTATACTTATTTCAAACCCTACCCATTGCTATTCCCACTGCCTTCCTGAGAAAAACACAGAAGGTATTTAACAACTACGTCTGGAGGGGCAAACCACCCAGAATTAGTAGAAATGTCTTATGTAGACCTAAACATTCTGGAGGGTTGGCAATGCCAGATGTCCAGAAATACTATCAAGCAGCAGTCTTGACTAAACTGGCTGACTGGCATAAACAAACCCACAATAAACAATGGGTGGGAATAGAACAGACACTTACATCCTTTCCGCTGGCGGATTTGCCCTGGGCGTCTCAAAATGTGAAACCTCATTGGTCATCATCGGGATTAGTACTAACTACATTGCGTGTTTTCTCTAGAGTACGGGAGTTGCCGAGCTTTTCACCTTGGCCCTCTCCAATGATTCCGATACTAGGCAACCCAGAATTTTTACTGGGTTGTCAGGACAACTCCCTCAGAGTGTGGAGACTTACTACCCCACTGAGAGCCAAAGACTTTTGCTCGGAGACAAATTGGGTTACTCTGGAGACCCTGAGAACTAACCGCGGTGAACCCAGACTAGACTGGTGGGGATACATGCAATGTAGACACTTACTACACTCCTTGGGTATTTGTCCTTCAACAATACGTAATCTATCTGAGCTGGAACGGGTATGTCAATCCACTGAGCCCTTGGGGAAAACTCTCTCCACAATGTATGCCATGCTTACTTCCTATGAAGTAGATGATCTGCTATACCTCAAGAAATGGGAAAAAGAATTGAATACCACATTTACCACTGCCCAGAAAACTAAAATGTGCATCTATGCCCATAAAACGTCATTTGCCTCACGCATCCAGGAAATTAATTACAAAATATTAGCCAGATGGTATTATACACCAGCGAGACTGGCAAAAATGTATCCAGATAGAAATCCCTACTGCTGGAGATGTGAGGCAGATACGTGTTCCCTGCTCCATGTCTTGTGGAATTGCCCACTCTTAGCGGAACTGTGGTGTACAGTGGAGACATGGATCGGGGAAATGACGAACAGACCTATGACATATGATCCCCAGACATACTTACTTAATTTGAATGGCTGGAGTATGAGGGCCTATAAGGGCTCGGTGGTGAGACATATACTGAATGCTACAAAAACAGTTATAGTAAGAAAATGGGGCACCACAGAACCTCCCACACTTAAAGAATTAATTAAAGAATTAGATGCAATCTATGACTTGGAGCGAACAGTGTACACACTACAAGACCGTGGGGAGAAGTTCTCCAAGACATGGAATATATGGCTAGTTTATCGGTACTCTGATGAATTTATACGACAATATATCTCGTAGTCGATGGGGAACACTCTTGAGATACCCCTGGTGTTAAGACATTATATAATAATTGAGACTAATGAATATCTCTAGATGAAAATACGCAGGGAACCATGGACCTAGTTACTTTGTTAATTTGTTAATTGGTTTACTTTTATATGGAAGCAAAACTTAGAGCTATTTTAGATAAAAATAATGAGCGAATGGTTTACCCATGGACTGGGAGCAATCATACGAAGGTGGATAATTAACCAAATGCCTTAATACCTACCACCAAATAATTATATGTCAATAGACCAGGCGGACTATGCTTGTTCCCAAACCATGATGACTTAAAATCATAAGAGAACTGCAATGGATGTAACACTGTGGTTGTATTATTGATATAAGCACTTTTACTGTAAACTAATATCATTGCATTTCTTCTGTATGCCTTTACTGATGCTCCAATAAAAGTATTTGAAAAAAAAAAAAAAAAGGAGATCGATGCCCTGGTCTCAAGTGCCTCTGAGGTGGGCATCATTTCTGACAAACTTTCTGATTTTCTCTGTACTCCATTTCCTCTTATTCCACTCTTCTATATCCTTCCAAAAATACACAAATCACTGGTTAATCCTCCTGGCAGACCTATCGTAGCGGGCACTTGTTCGGTTTTTCAACCTTTGGCTATTCTTTTGGATCAAGTACTGCGACCACGGGTGACAGCTATGCGTTCCTTTCTACTAGACACCACGGATTTCCTTTCCAAACTATCAGGCTTTGGGTTCTTTCCGTCTCCAATCTTCCTCTGTACCATGGATGTCACTAGTTTATATACTTCCATCCCACATGACACAGGTTTAGAGGTGATCCGACAGAATTTTGACAAATTATCGCTTCAATCATCATTGGCAGATTTTCTTATGGCCCTATTGAGTCTGGTTTTAAAACGCAACTATTTTTGTTTTGAAGGCACCTATTTTCAACAGCTACAGGGCACAGCAATGGGGAGCAATGTCGCTCCGGAATATGCAAACCTCTTTATGGAATTTTTTGAAGAGACCTTTGTCTATACGCACCAGCTATACCTCAGTCAGACCTTGTGCTGGCTGAGGTATATAGACGACATCTTCTTTATCTGGTCCGGTTCCGAATCCCAACTACTTTCTTTCAAAGAGGATTTGGATCACTGCTTCCCCACCATTTCCTTCAGCCTAGACTATAGTGCCAGTGAAGTACATTTTTTGGACGTAAGGGTCCAAATGTTTGATGGATATATAAGAACTGCCCCCTATAGAAAACCGACGGACAAAAATACATATCTGTTGGCCAAAAGCTACCACCCAGAACGTTTAAAACAGGGACTCCCATATAGTCAATTTTTGCGCCTCAGACGCATTTCGTCTACTGATGAGGCCTTTTTTAAGGAAGCAGGGGTGATGTTTAATCATTTCAGAGAACGGGGATATAAGGCCAGTCTCCTTAATAGGGCCTTAACACGTGCTGCTGCCAAAAAACAAAGCGATCTACTCACACATCGACCAACTAGGTCACAAAATCGTATACCTGTGGTTTTAATGTACTCTCCCCTATCCTTACAGGCACAAAAGACCATCCGCCAACATTGGCATATACTGAGCACTGACCCTACTACAGCCGATGTGTTTCGGGAGAAACCGATCTGCGCCTTCAGGCGTCCTAGGAGCATCCGCAACTCTCTGGTTCACGCCAGAAGTACAACCAATCCAAATTTGAACCAAGGTAATTGGCTTTCTAACCTAAATCGACCAAAAGGCATGTTCCCCTGCGGACACTGTGTCCAGTGTGGATTTGTAAGACGGGGCCCATCATTCCCCCATCCACAAACGGGTAAAGCCATTTTTTTGAATGAATTTGCCAATTGCTCCTCTAAAAATGTCGTATACTGTTTGAACTGCCCTTGTGGCAAGGTCTATGTGGGCCAAACCACACGGGACATCCGAACTCGCATTAGCGAACATCGGAGTAATATAAGATGTGTCGATTTGGATTCACCGGTCGCGAAACACTTTCTTATGGCTGGTCACAGTGTATCCCAGTTGCGGTTTAGGGTGTTAGAGATTGTGGGTCCATCCTACAGAGGTGGAGACCTAGAACTCAAACTACTGCAACGTGAATTGTATTGGATATACAGATTGCAGTGCAAAGTACCTTTAGGTATGAATGAGGACGTTAGCCTGGTCCCCTTCACACGTTAACCATGCTCATTTTGCCTAGACCATTATCCGTTTTCTGTTCCCCATCATTTTAATGTTTTCTATATCACCGCTCAATCCTGATATGACCCATGTGAGAAAATATCTCTTTCTAGCAAACCTTGGTGTGATTTATTATGTTTCAAACACTGACTGTGCTTTGCGTGTGTACCCGACTACTGGGTGCTGCCATCAATACTCTGTCTGTCCAGCGGCAGATCGCTTTTTGCAACCCCTGTTTTCTGTCCCAGACATCTATTGTGATTTAAAAGGTTGCTCCCCCCATTTTTATGGTGCATGTTACATGTTTTTAACATTTCTCTTTTCTGTTTAACCTGTAGGATCACTGCGCCTCCACGACCAGACACCGACAGGATTTGACAAGCCGGACACCGCTCTATTACACAGCTGTTTATCCCCCGTCTTTTGTATGCGAAATTTCTCTAAACATGTATCCAGTTGGTGTAATACCTGGTCCCACCATTGGGATAGGGGGCGCTTGCCTCCCATACTGTGGCTGGCAATTGCTGGCCCCATGTGGATGGCAGTGCCTGTTCCCAATGGAGGGGAACCGGAAGTGACGTACTGACGCCGCGGTAGGAAGCCGCGTGACGTCATCGACGTCAATGGGCCGGCCCACGGTGTCTGGCGTGGATGCAGGCGAGTGTAGAGTACTATTTAACCGGCGGGCGTACATGTGAACGGTGCAGCACCACCTGGGGACGATCTCTTACCCTTTGAGAAAGATTAGACGAAACAGCGCTGTCAGGGTAATTTATTTTGCTGATCTGGACAATCATTAGAGCTCTTTCACTGCTGCTAGCAGCCTATTTGTTTGATCTGCCTTGGGCGGAAGCATTGTATCTTATTACTAGCAGCTGTTTATCTCTGTGCATTGCATTGATTGTCATGTATATCTCCTGCTGTGTTAGCTGATTGTCATGCATGTATGATTCCATTGTTTGGGCCATTCTTTGTCACACAGAGCCCACTGTGTATTGTCTTATTAGCCACTTCTTTGCATGTAAAAGCCATTTTTTTGTATGCAAATTCTTTTTTACAATATAAACAAATATAAGCATCACTATTGCTTGGAGTGCCGGTTATTTTCTATGTTTATTACTGAGCCCCACTAAAATCTCATTAACATGTTTCGACACTAAACATGTCTTCATCAGAATGATTGGAATTGGTCAAAAATATTCCACTTGGCAACGTTTTTTTTGGGTCAAACTCCCAAGCTCTCATCCTGTATAGCAACCTTTCCATTTGCAGCAGCTGCATTCATTATTCCATCCCCATGTTCAACAGCTATTACCCCCCATTCAATTTGTAGTCCTATGTTCATAAATTCCACCATTCCAAATAATTGAATTTAGATCCCAATCATGTCCATGGCCACAGGTGTGTGAAATTAAGACATGCAGACTACTACAAACATTTCTCAAAGAATGGACAGTTTGTAGATGGTCCCTTCCTGTTCCAGCATGAAAGAAGTCTATAAAGACATAGATGAGCGAGTTTGATGTGAAAGAACTTGAGTGGCCTCCAATATCTTGTGGAAAGCCTTCCCAAAAAGATGTCAAATTTTGGATCAACTGTAAACCAAAGCTTTTGGATTAATAATCAGATGTCATTAAAGTTCACGTGTATGTTAAGGAAGGCATCTCAGTAATTTTGTTAATACAGTGTATATTTACTGTACATACTCTATTTAGCACTCTAGGGCCTGATTAATCAAGCTGCGCTACTCAGCAGTGCAGCTTAAAGTGAACCTCCAGACTAAAAATCTACTCAAACAATATCCAATATGTATTGCTGCGCTTAACCCTTCACTAAGACCACAGTACATATGAAAATACCAATCCCTTTCTTCCGTGGATCGCTCTATTTGCAGATTACCAGTCTGTAAATGTTCATCCGTTTTTTTAAAATAGTGCGATCACTCCTTTTCAATATAACAACGCTGTCATCGGCTTGCACTGCAAGGAAACACCTTAGAGTAGGGAAAAAAACAACATATGGTGTAGCCTATTCTATTACCCTAGTGTGACAGACATCCGTAAACATACAAGGTGTGAAAACACAGAAGGGGTTCACCACCTGCGGGCTCATGCACTCCCACCATATGTCCCTGCTCACCAAATAGCCTCTTTAGATCAACAGTCAATGTCTGCCACCAGGGCACTTCCACATGGATATATCTGTAACCAAACTTAGAGAAATCGACTATGTGTAAAACCAACTTTAATACTTAGATTAAAAGCAAGTAATGCCCGTACATTTTAAAAAACAGTTATAACATTGTGTATCACCATCCCTATGGTTAGTCAGGATTCAGCATCTCACGTCTCCACCGCATCTAAGCCGCCCCATAGACTCACGCAAGTGGAGTTTATGAGGCGGCTTAGAGGCAGTGGAGACGTGAGACGCTGAATCCTGCCTGACCATACGGATGGTGATATACAATGTTATAACTGTTTTTTAAAATGTACGGGCATTACTTGCTTTTAATCTAAGTATTAAAGTTGGTTTTACACATAGTCAATTTCTCTAAGTTTGGTTACAGATATATCCATGTGGAAGTGCCCTGGTGGCAGACATTGACTGTTGATCTAAAGAGGCTATTTAGTGAGCAGGGACGTATGGGGGGGAGGGAGCGCCTGAGCCCGCAGGTGGTGGACCCCTTCTGTGTTTTCACACCTTGCTTGTTTACAGATGTCTGTCACACTAAGGTAATAGAATAGAAGTGAAACAGGCTACACCATATGTTTTTTTTTCCCTCCTCTAAAGTGTTTCCTTGCAGTGCAAGCTGATGACAGCGTTGTAATACTGGAAGGCGTGATTGCACTATTTTTAAAAAAACTGATATATATAAGTATGAGTATAAATCTACTCAGCAGCACTGAAAAGGCTTGGTGTTTCTTTAACAGTTTCCCAGCATCAGAACTTTGGTTTTCTTACCCAAGCCCCATTTTTGGCTGCACAAAAGCAAAACTCCACTAAGCTAAGTGAGCGCTGTTATGTAAGGCAGGTAAAGCTGGCGCTCCTTCACATTCAGCGCAGCTTGATGAATCAGGCCCTAAATGTTTTTGGAACTTGCAGTGTACTTTTTATGTCATTTAATGAGGACTTTGAGCAGTAAATCTACAAGGGTTTGCAGGGCCTCTATGGCTTTTCACATGATTTGGTATTATGTTATGGTACAAAACATTTTGAACATACACTTCGGGTCCTGCATCTATTTTGTTACATATTAGTAATCCTTCCCAAGCTTGCTCCCAATCACAATATATAATGTATAACCGTCTTCAGGTATGCTGCATGTTTCATTGGCATTTGTTTGCATATTCAGATTCATTCTTTAGCCACGTATAGTCCCAAACATGATTAATACCATTGTTACAGCTGCAGTACAAGATCTTCTAGTAGCAGTGCATGAATGTTAGCCATCCTGAAATAAATGTGATGGGTTGACATTTCTGCACTAGACATGATCTATGTGTGCTACATTCTGGACTGACAGCTGCTCAGAGTACCTGAGTAGTATTTTCAGACTTAGTTAATAAAAATTACAAAGAGCTAACATGCACTTTCAGTCGGAAAGCTTCAGAATCAGGAAGTACAATTCATCAGTGCCACAGTTGAGGCAGTGACTGCTGAAACATTGTCCATTTCCCATCCAATAGACAAATGCTCCTGAATATAATTAGCCAAGTAGCTTTATGCCTGGAGCAATTGATGGCTGTGACATACAGTGAAAAGCTTTCCCTCTGAATAACTGTATAAAAATGTGGGGTTTTCTACCATTATAATGGGACAATGATTAAATGGGAAGTATGGCAAAATGAATGTAGACGTATCATAGCTAACAATATAAACATTGAAAACGCAATGGAATATGTTAACACTATGTTAATCACATATTAACACAATAGATTATAATCCTTTGGTTAAAGTAACTTCCAACTAGAGAAGCTTGATTATAAATAGCTAGAACTTGATAGAACAAATGTTTTAGTACAAAAGAAATTACAACACACTGATGAGAAAAAAACAGGCCTTTCAGATGTTCATTTACTAGCCAGCACTAAGTTAATTGGTCTTCTAGCTGCTGGATTTGATTAGCTCAATTTCTTTCTCTTCCTGTGTCATTCACTGGAAATTTGCATGTGGGTTTTTTTTTTCTTCTGCATCACTATTCTGAAGAAAGAAAATGAAATAACTCTGTTTCCTCTGAAATACACAAAATGTGGCAGTGTTTCCCCCAAAATACACATAATGTGGTGGGCTGCCAGCCTATCCCCAAAATGCACATAATCTGGCAGCGTTTTCTACAAAGTACACATATTGTGGCAACATTTCCTCCAAGATGCAGTGCAGCACTTCCTCCAAAATTCAAATAACCTGACAGCATTTCCTCCACAATATACATAATATGGCAGCCTATCTCCCTAAATGCACATAACCTGGCAGCGTTTCCTCCAAAATACACATAATGTGGCAGCGTTTCCCCAGAAAATAAATTTAATGTGGCAGCACTTCCCCAAAATAAACATATTTGTTTTTAAACATATTCTTTGTTCTTGGATGTGGTAGCAGGTCCACTGTGCACTTCAGTGGTGTATTCAGGAGGATTGATTGAATGGAGACCCTTACACGGGGTGCATGGAAAAAGGGCACCAGGAAAAAAGGGCCCAGCTGGATAGCAAATTGGCGTGGCTGGATAACAAAATCTCATTCACGAAAAATATTGTTTTCAAGTCGTTGCAAAGTGAAACCGAAAACATTTTAACAATATATTTTAAGTATTGTTATAAAAACGATGGGACATCAAAACAAAAAAGACATTTTCTTTAAAAAAAAGTTACATAATTCAAGAATACAGCTTAACCTAACCCTACTCTCACACAGAACCCTACCCTGGTGGTGCCTAACCACCCCCCTGGTGGTGCCTAACCCTAACCACCCCCCTTCTGGTGTTGCTTAACCCTTACCACCACCCCTGGTGTTGGCTAACTGTAACAACCCCCCGGGTGGTGCCTAACCCTAACCACCCCCTTGCACAAACACCCTTACAAACATAAAAACAATAACATATTTGATAACGTAAAATCTATACATACAAACAAAATAATATGACAAAAACTATAACGTTGCAAGTTTTTAAAACAATAACATATTTCAAAAAAATGTAATGTTTAAAACAATAATTATCTGGCGCTCTTTTCTGCTTTGAGCGTCATATTACTGAAAAATGCATTAGAGTCTATGGTTGCGCCCTTCGTTTAATGCTACCTTTACACGGATAAGGATAATGGGCTGGATATGGATAATTAAATGTTTTCCTGGTAGAATGTATTGAAAGCTTCCAACTGCATGAACTTTAGAAAATCACATACATTTTAGCCAGGACAAACAGAAACTTCATGAACTATAGATTTTTTTTTTTTTTTTTTGGGGGGGGGGGGTCTTTTAAATTAGCCAATAAATTATATCACCTGGATTCAAAACTTTATGCCTTAAGTTTTGGAAAAATGGTAAAATACAGTATCATGCATTTTGTATATGTTACGGCCAGTACCCGAAGTTTGGCCATTTCTAGTTCTGGCCAGCCACTTCGGGTTCTGGCCGGCCAATGTGCGAAGTGGCCACTGCGCTGCGGCCAATGTGAGAAATGGAATTATTCCTGTAACATTAATGTATCTTCTGGCCGCAGCGCAGCGGCCAAACGTATCACAACTTAGTTAATTTAATGCAATTAAGTCGGCGGCAATGTAACAGATCAAGCCGCCGGCTTTTTCTTTGCCTCTCTCTCCCCCCCTGCCTCTCTCGCTCTCCTATGGGCAGCCGGTGGGGACACGCGTGCCCCCCCCGGAGTCGTTCGTCGCAGCAGGGGAATCCTGCCGTTCTTGCAGAGCGGGTGCTAGCAGAAGCAATGTCTGCAGCCTCCCAGCTCTGCTTTCCTGGCGCGACGAATGACTCTCGGGGACACGCGTTTCCCCGTCGGCTGCCCATAAGAGAAGGAGAGAAAGGCGGGGGGGGAGGAGAGAGAGGCAGAGCAAAAGCCGGCGGCTTCATCTGTTACATTGCCGCCGGCTTAATTGCATTAAATTAACTATGTTGTGATACATTTGGCCGTTGCGCTGCGGCCAGAAGATACATTAATGGTACAGGAATAATTCAATTTCTCACATTGGCACAGCCAGAACCCGAAGTGGCCGGCCAGAACTAGAAGTGGCCAAACTTCGGGTTCTGGCCGTAACATACATAACTAGAATAAATAACTAAATCGGTCTAACCAGTGTGATTTTGACATTGCTACAGCGAAAAGTACAGAGAGCATTAGCATCAGGGCTGCAAAGACAGGAACTATTGACCCAATCACTGCTGGCAGGCACAGTTTAAATGACCATTGTCTTTATTACAGTGCTCTGCACAGAACAATTGGCTGCTGGACTTCTTTGCCACAAGTGGCCACAAGGTTGTGATATCAGATATTACTCTACCAGACAAACCAGTCTGTACATAGGATGTTCAGCAGGTACTAAATGTTCAAGTAAAGGCAGAGGTCTAGGCTGATGGTGATCAAGCAAAATTCAATGCACAGGATGAGGTCAGGGCAGGCAGCAGACAAGTTGATTAACAGGCCAAGATTGGTAGTAACGCAGTAGGGAATAAAGTCAGGACAAACATAAATCAGGTGATAAAATGGTGTAAAGAACTACCAGTGCTGGTCACAACAGTCAGTTGTCAAAGCAGGCTTATATATAGTCATAACCAAAAGTTTTGGAATGGCACAAATACTTGTTTTCACAAAGTTTTCTGCTTCTGCGGTTTTAGATATATCGTTGGTTGTTTCTAGGGTGTATTGTAGTATAATTACAAGCATTGCATATGTTTCAGATGCTTTTATTGAGTTACATGTAGTTTATGCAAAACATCAATATTTGCGGTGTTAGCCCTTCTTTTTCAAGATCTCTGCAATTTGCCCTGACAGGCTGTCTGTTAACTACTTGATAAAATCTGACTGATGGAAAACCATTCTTTCATAATTAATGCTTGCAGTTTGTCAGAATTTGTGGGTTTTTGCTTGTCCATCCTGCCTCCTGAGAATTGACCACACATTATCCATTGGATCAGTAGCAATATTCTTTGCTTGTGAAGCCCTTTTTCATGCAACACAGTGATAACTGCGCTTATTTACTTGCATGCAACCATGGATAACAGAGAACAATGAGTTCAAGCATCTACCTTCTTTTCAAGCATCCAGTCTGCTATCAAACTCAATTTTAACTGAATCAACATGACAGAATGATCTCCAGCCTTGTGCTCATCAACACTGTGTTAATGAGAAAATTACTAAAATGAACTGGTCCTTTTGTAGTAGTTGTAGGGCAGTTGTAGGGCTGAAATACTGTGAATATGAAATGGGAGGGGGTATGGGATTAAGTTATTTTTCATGGCAAAGAAGGACTTTGCAATTCATTTGATTACTTTTCATAATATTCTACACAGGTAGTCCCCAAATTATGAACATTCAACTTACGAACCAGCCGCAGATCCCACTGCAATGACGTGATCTCGCAACTCACCTCCCTCCTGTGCTCCACAAAGCTGTGACTATTCTTAGAATTATCTCATCTCCCTGCTGGATTCTGATGCTGTCCATCCACTTACTCACTGCTCATGTCTCTCACTAGTGCTGGCACTTTGGAATAATGGACGACACAAGTCAAAGAGAAGTGCCAGTAATAGGAATTGAGATGAGCAGAGAAGAGGTTGATGGACAGCATTGGACTCTAGCGGCAAGGTGAGTTAAGGCACACATACTAGTAATAGTTGGGGAGTGAAGGAGGGAATAAAGTAGAATAAAGAGAATAAAGGTGGAATGAGGAAAGGTTTAAGGTGGCACAGGGTGTTTTAGTGGTGGCCCAGGGGGGCATAAGATAGCACAGGGGACAAATGGTGGCACAGGGAGACAAAGGGTGGACTTTATGTTGGCACAGGGGGACTAAATTGTGGTGTAGGATGATATAGGAGGCACAAATAGGGCATAAAAGGCACAAGGGGGCGATAGGAGGTTCAAGGGGGACTTAAAGTGTACGAGAGCTGTAAAATAACAAAGATTTTACACATACCTGGGGCTTTCTACAGCCCCATCTGCTCCGATCACTCCCACGCCACCTTCCTCTGCTGCCCACAGCTCTAGGAACGGGCCACCGCACTTTCGTCAGTCAGAGCCAGTCTGGCATAAGAGAAGTGCTCCCTCTATGTATCTCTCCAGCAGCTGCTGAAGAGATACGCAAATAGCGCACTTCTCCTGCATAGCTGGCTGCGACTGATGTCAGTGATGGGACCCAGTTCCCGAAGCTGTGGGCATCAGAGGACGGCGGCATGGGAGTGATCGAAGCAGATGGGGCTTGAGGAAGTCCCAGGTATGTATAAAATCTTTATTATTTTGCAGCTCTGAGTCCCTTTAAGGAGGCAAATGAGGGAGAGAAGGAGGCGCAGAAGGGAAAGATGAGGCTCAGGGAAACAGAGGTGACACAGAGATAATCAAAGTTCATTACTTTTGGCATAATATAGATCAGAAAATCGATCGGCCAGTAAATCTGCTGAAAAAACTAATTGTGTATTCCCAGCATTAGTTTAACCTCCCTGGCGGTCAATTAAAACTGCCAGGGTGCAGCACAGCACTATTTTTTTACATTTTTTTTTAAATCATGTAGCTAGCCTAGCACTAGCTACATGACAGCCGCTGAGTAGCGGCATCCCCGCACCCCCTCCGATCGCCTCCGGCGATCAGAGCAAGCAGGAAATCCCGTTCAGAAAGGGATTTCCTGCTTGGCTTCCCCGTCGCCATGGTGACGATCGTGATGATGTCATCGACGTTGTGACATCATCGGGAGTCCCGATCCACCCCTTAGCACTGCCTGGCACTGATTGGACAGGCTGCGCACGGGGTCTGGGGGGGCGGCGCGGCGGGTAGCGGCGAATCAGCCTGGAGCGGCGTCGATCGCATAGTACACGCAGGTAGCAAAGTGCTAGCTGTGTGTAACAAAAAAAAATATTGCAAATCGTCTCTCCAGGGCCTGAGCGGTGCCCTGCGGCGGCATAGCCCGTGCTCAGCACGAGCTTACTGCCCAGGAGGTTAACAGTGACTCTGTCTTGTGCCCTAGTTAACTCAGTGGGATACATTCCACTACATTCAATAGAGCAGTTTATAAGTTTATAGAGACATGGGCCCATAAGCAATTAACTTTTTCTCCAGATTTTTCTCCTAGGAGATTATTTTTCATCTTCTGTTTAAAGTAACTTTTCAGCACTTTGCAACTGAAAAAGTACCAAAAGTAGGTAAAAGAAAGTACAATCACAATTATTTTGAGTATTTTCTTGCTTGCTGGTGGCTTAAAATACATTTTATTGACACTTTTGAAAATATCTCCTAGGAGAAAACTTAGGAGAAGAGGTTAATTGAATATGGGCCATGGAGCCATATGCAATTCACTTTTTCTCCTAAGTTTTCTCCAAGGTGATATTTTAGCAACTTGTCATAAAATGCCTTTTAAGCAACCAGCAAACATTAAAATACTCAAGATTATTTTGCTAGTACTTTTTCACCAACATTTGGGTACTTTTTCAATTGTATAATGCAGATGTAAGGTCTGACAGGTTATGTCCCCAGTCAGTCTCTATGCCCCAATCTATTGCCACGGCTCTGAGCCCGGCCCATGGTCTTCACCTATAGACAAGCCTCAGTGTGAACAGGACACTTTATTTGTCTCCCGACTGGCGGAAACACCCTCCACAACAGGCAAGTTCCTCATAGTTGAAAAGTTAGTTTAAAGAGAAGATAAAAAAGTACCTCCTAGGAGAAAATTCAGGTAAAAAAAAAAATTGCATATGGGCCATGGGTCCTAGAAGCATGTACTTAGTAAAGTGGGATTAGGCCATGTTCTGTAAACATTAGTAAAGTTGCCTTGTAAATGTTACGGTAACTATATAGTATGCTCTGTGTAATGAGCACAACCCAAATTATCTAAGTAACGCCCTTATTGTTGCAGTGCTACTTCACCAGTACTCCATCCATTTAGAGTGTTTGTTTACATCTCCATTGGCTTCAACTGTCTGCATTTCTGAATGGCAATTTTGGATGTACAAGGGAGAAGATGAATCCATAAATGCCAGAAAAAAACAGGCAGCAAGTAAAGGACTTACGTTACATATTTCTTTCTGTAGATACCTAAAGGGGCAAATTGAATTGGACAGACGTCTTGCTCATCAACTGTTGGGCAAGGATGTGCTTTTGATCTGAATCACAAGACAAGCTGGGCAGGTATGTCATTTTACAAACAGCTGTACATCTACTATATATTGAGCTATCTGCCTGGCATGCAACTTTAAAGTCAAACAGAAATGGTAAGTGCTATTACAATAAATCATCTTACTGTCCTTTCTAATTATAACATTAAGTGTAGGCCATAAAGTAGTACATTAATTTAGCCTACTTGTGCAGACATAGATCAAAGTGCTTTTTTCACCAATGTGAATATGAAACAATGTTTTTACATTTATTTGAGATAATTGCAATCCACTACATAAATGCTAATCAGCACTTTGAAATATGATACACTGCAGTAGATGAGAGCACTTGTGAGGTGCTAAGGGCATTTGTGATTCAGACCCTATTATGTAGTTTATAATGCGCTTTTATCAGATCACATTCTGTAGATCTTGATATATTATTACTTAGATAACCGTGGAACACATAATTAGTTTTCAGAACAAAATATAATTATGTTTAATCTTACAAGTGAATTTTGTGCATGCTTTCTAACTTACCAAGCAGTTAAAAAAATAATAATCATGAGTTCTGAATAACTACTGTATGATGTTCTCAGTAGAATCTGCTAAATTAGCCTGCATATACAGTTTGTTAAAGAGGAACTCCAGTGAACATTTAAGGGCGGGTTTCCATTTGCGAAGTGATGCCAGTGTGGCTATGCAGCCACATCGCATCACTTCCGCCGCCGGCGGCATCACTTCCGCATCTCCGATGCGGAAGTGTACTGAGGAGATGGGACATGGCTGCGGGTGGATGCGGCGTGCGAAAATCTGCAGCATGCTGCAGATTATCGGATCACACCGCACCGCTCTGCACACCATGCACGCAGTGGAAACTGTTCAACTGGCGTGCATGTGTTTCAGCACACCTATGTAGTCGCATTGCACCGCTCCTAGTGAAAACGAGCCCTTAGTGTTGGCAGGTGATGTAGCTGCTGCATGGTTTTTGGCAGTTGGAAACAACTGTAACAGCTATTTTCCACAATGCAACAAGGTTCACAGACAGGAAACTACCAAAAAAAGTTTGAACTTTTCTTGTGGGAGGGGTTTTTCGTGGGAGGGGTTTCACCACAATATCAGTCATACAGCGCCCCCTGATGGTCTGTTTGTGAAAAGGAATAGATTTCTCATGTAAAAGAGGGCATCAGCTACTGATTGGGATTAAGTTAAATTTTTGGTCTCTTGAAGTCTTCCTTTTCTTCTTTGTGGGTGCATACTGCAAAAACAACCAAAGTGTTTTTGAATAAAAAAAAAGTGGAATGTTATGCAATGACTAAGTCAATCAACTGACCTGAATCTGATTTAGCATGCATTTCACTTGCTAAATACAAAACTGAAGGGGAAATGCCCTAAGACGAAGCAGAAACTTAAAACTGTTGCAGTAGACACCCGGCAGAGCATCACCAGGGATGAAACCCAGTATCTGGAGATGTTAATACGTTCCAGACTTCAGGCTGTAAATGACTGCAAAGGATTTGCAACCAAGTAGTAAAAAGTGAAAGTAAAATTTATGATTATTATTCTGTCCCATTACTTTTGCTCCCTTAACAAGTGGGAGACACATATGCAAACTGTAATTCCTACACCAGTCACCAAATTTAGATGTACCTATCCTCAAATTAAAGCAGACAGTCTACAGCTGGAGAACACCATGTTTGTTTTATTTCAAATTCATTGTGATTGTGTATAGAACCAAAAAGTTTAGAATTGTGTCGATGTCCCAATATTTATGAACCTGACTGTATATAAGCTTCTGTATGTGACATTACTTTTGTATAGTTCTGATTCAGTTCTGTATCATGTCTAAAGAACAAAAATTTAAGTTTCAAAAGTTTGCAGAGAAATCTTGTACAGTTGGTCATTAAAGGTATCACCTAAAAAACTTTTGTTGTTATGTCTTCAGATTGTAAGATATCAATATGACATTTTGTGTTGAACCACAAACAAAATATCTGTATTCAAATATGTGTCAATTCTACAATAAAAAGAATAAATAAAAAAAAATCAGTATTCATGGCTTACATCCTTTTGTAGTCCAAAGTAACAGATCGTATTTTTTTCACTTTCACATTGCTAAGGCAGAAAAAAGAAAGGGATAAACTGATTGGCTGTTAGGGATAACAAAGTAGTTCATCTAGGAGACATTTCCAATCACAAGTTCCACTTCTTCATAAAACATTTTTTTTCAGACTTGGCTAGTGGTAATTGTACTAATTAAAATGCACTGTTATTCTTTAGTAGCAGCGAAGACTAAAAATGAAGGGTGCATTTGCTTGAATACATTACTTATTGATTGCTGTGAAACATTTATTTTCCCACCATTCTTGTTGGTTTCTTTCAGACAAATTAGACTTGAAATACCATGAAATTACTGAATTGTTTCATTCATCTTTTGTTAAAAGGAAGCCAGATTTATTCTTTGTAAAGGACCACTGCAAGTAGCAATAATCAATTCCAACCAGCCATGCTAAACAAATGTATGGCATTTTAAATTGAAAAACATGTTCGCTTGCTACATTATGTATACAATGCAAGCACCCCAACCCACACAACTGATAACTTTATGAAAACACACAAAGTTAGCCTATATCTTAGAATGCAGGTGAACTAGAAAATAACAGGTTCTTGTGTGTAGCAGAATTCCTTAAGGCTGCTTACACACCAAGACGTTACAGGCGCACGTTAGTGCGCCTGTAACGCTCCCCCAATGCACAGCAATGTAACACAAGTGGGCTGTTCACACAGCCCACATTGCGTTACATGTAACGCTGCACGTTCTCCGCAAAGTGCAGCATGCTACGGCATTGGAGCGGCTATAGCCGCGTTAGACTGTTTGCACATGCGCAGTGGGGGGTGGAGAGGAGGCGGGGAGAGCCAGCTACAGTAGCCGCGCACATGGCTACTTAATATTCACTGCACTGGTGGGCGCTGATTGGCCGGCGGGACCACGTGATGTGGAGTGTCTCGCTTCGCATCACGTGGACCCACTGGCCAATCAGCGCCACTCTGGGAGACATTATAGGAATTGAGCCGCCTAACGCGGCTCACTCTACCGTCGGCTCTTGCAGCACCATACGTTGTGTTAGGTGCATGTTATGCGACCTTAACGTAGCACCTAACGCAACGTCTTGGTGTGCAAGTAGCCTAAGGGCCATGTGATCAGTTGATAGATTTGTAAGGCACTGATTCTGTGATCAGTTCCTACTTTAGTCTACACAGGACACAGAGGGGGATATGTAGAAGGACACAGAGGGGGATACGAAGGAGGACACAGAGGGGTACATGGAGGAGGACATCAAAAGGGAAAGGAGGAGGACACCGAGGGGCACAGAAGGAGAACACAAGGGGGACAGTAGTAGTACACCAAGAGGGACAGGAAGAGGATGCAAATGGGAACAGGAGGAGGACACAAGGGGGCAGGAGGAGGACCCAATAATTGTGGGGAGAGCATCTACAAGACACCAGGTTTAATTTATTACCTCCCCCCCCCCCCCTCCATTTTTTGCTCTCTAAACCAAGGTGCGTCTTATAGTCCGGAGCATCTTATAATCCCAAAAATATGTTAATTATTTTTTTCATCACATTTTAGCATTTGAAACAAATGTGTGGGTCAAGAATTACTGTACATAAATTAAATGCCATAAACCATGCAAATTTAATTCTCTTTCAGGTTTAAAACAACTGCCTACCTTACTTTACCCAAATGCCTAGTTTTCGGCTTCTCTGTTTGGGTAGTATATAGACTTCATTTGTTGGGAAGTCATTTTACCAGTTTTCCCTAAATTACATATTCCCTTGAAAAGGTCATAAATGTGATGTATATAAAATTGATTCTTTACATAAGTTAACCTGTTGTTCATTAAAAAATCAATTATTAATATGCTTATTGGTGTATTGGCACTGGTTGGATTCCTGCAACAAATAATGTAAACATTTTACATGATCGCCTTTGAATTGCTAAAGAATACGTTTTCTTCTGTGTTTTTTTTTCACAACCTAACAGAAATACATAAATAAGAGGCAACAATCTATAGTTTACAGATGTTCATACATTTATTATTGTAAACAAATTGAGATTTTAATTGCATTATGTATATTAAGCTTCATAAATACTAAGAGGAATAAAAAAGGTAATTAAAGCGGAATATAACCCTGCATTTCAACTTTGCTCTAAAACATTATTTACAGCATATTATATGCAACCAGCATTTTTTTTTTTACTAGACCAGCATTGGAAGGGTTACACAGGGCTTTAAAGTCCCTAGAGATTTCTGCAACCGAATCCGAACTTGAGTTAGATACTTTTTGTTTACAAATATGTGTTTATTATGACTCATCTCTCTCACTGAGAAAGAGCTTGGAGGACAGCCAAAGAGATGTATCTATTGATAAACAGTTACACACTAACTAAATAGAATGTAACCATCTGAATGTCTGCACGGAACTTAAAACCTCTGTGTTTAACCCTTCCAATGCTGGTCTAGTAAAAAAAAAATGCTTTTTGCATATAATATGCTGTAAATAATGTTTTAGAGCAAAGTTGAAATGCAGGGTTATATTCCGCTTTAATGAAAAGGCTGTTTTCACAGTGAATGAACATTAAAACATATGCATATGCAGCGTGTACATAACATAAAAAGCAATATAAAAATTAGCAGGCCAATCGCTTCGGGGCAAACAGCTGGCTAAAATTCCAGTTTATTACATAAAACGCCAGAAATTCTGAAATTATGCTATGCAATTTAATCATTACAGTGTTTTTCACATTTTAGTATGTGAAGAATGCTATCAGCCGGGAGTTTCAACAAGTATGCATAAATGTATTTAGATTCCAGTTCCAGGAACTCGTTTTTTCCTGATCCTGTATAGGCTTTCAGTGGCTAAGCTAGTTTTTTTGTGTGATATAATCTCCTTGGTTGGATGGCATCCAATAGATTGTTTTTAACCTGTTATAAGCCCCTTAACCACTCCCTGCAGTATAGATATCCAACTTTGCACTGGATCGGCAGTCTTCTCGGTCAGCTCGGTGTATGTATAAGTACCACCTTGCGGTCTTGTGACTTGTAGACTTTTTCTGGCATTTCAATCTCATTCAACTAATCCTGGGGAAAGAAACAGGCGCACTCCTTGGTGCATTAAGTTTTTACTTAAAATAGACATGCTTAATAGTTACACTTACAGTGGGATGGTGAACAAATGCGCTTGTCAAGCCTGCCGGCAGTACTCTCCACACTCCTGTGTCTGGCCGGGGCAACAGGAGCGACGTTAACAACGAAGAATGGCATGAGATTACCTGACTGATGTGGAGGACGGCTTATAAAAATAATTAACCTGCATACCCTTCAACATGCTAATGAGGAATATTATGGGCTATCTGTCTCGGGCTATCTGTCTCTCTCTCTATTAAGGCTATACAGACAGCTACCATCCAAGCTAAAAAAAATAAAGGTTCTTACTTATTAAGGAGTATTGTTCAAACCTGCTGAAATTTGTTTCACCAAGAATTCAGCAAATTTGGAAAAAATGATAAAATTAAATCATTCAAATTTGAAATACAAACTACTTAGAGAGTCAGCAGAAAACTATGGGCCTGATCCAATTCATTTTTTTCTCTTAAGTCTTCTCCTAGGGTTTATTTTCACAACTTATCAATAAAATGACTTTCAAGCCACCTGAAAGCAAGAAAATACTTAGAATAATTTTGACCGTACTTTTTCACCTATTTTTTGGTACTTTTTCAATATCAGTGTGCTGCAGAGTTATTTTAAACAAAAGATGAAAAATGATCTCTTTGGATAAATCTTGGCTGAGAGAATGTGAATTGGATTGGGCCCTGTTACTGTTGGTAAATCTCACCCCATCATACAGCTACAAGGCAAACTTTTGTCACTAAAAAACATATTAGGCATGCGTTGATGCATATTTCACACAATTCACACATTTCTTTTATCTTGGGGGATGAGGGGGGGGGGTGTTAAGTTGCGAGAAGATGGGGAATCTTTCCCCAAAACAAAGTACTAGCATGCAATGCGGATGGGTACAGACTACTTCCACCTCCAGGATCCAAGAGGAGGCGATGGTTATATGAAAGGATTTGTGTACTATCTGCCTGCAACCTTATGCAGCAAAATTAGATAGCCAATCTCACTCCCTTCTAGACTAGTAACACATTTCCAGACCTTTTTCTTGTTAACCTGCAAAAACATAAGTTACACATTAAAAATCCAGCACTTAACCTTTTGAGACCGCCCATATTAAATCCTACACCGCACTTGTGGCTGTTTAAGCCTGATGTGGCATAGGATTTACACTGCCTGCCGTTTCCACTCCCGATGCGATCATGTGCAACGGAGAGGGGAGATTAAGCTGTCATATGACAGCTGATATCTCCCCTCAGTGATCAGGAGCCATTGCACTTGGCTCGTGATCATGTGATCACTACAATCGCCGGCGGATGTAGTGATCACTGTTAGAGCTGCAGTGGTGGGAGGGGAAGAAGAGGATCCACTCTCCTACCTGATGTTCCCCCGGTGATCCGTGCTCCCCTCTGTTTTGGCCTGAAGCCTATAGCGTGGATCGGGGGGAGGCCCTGGAGCTGCGCAGCCGCACTCGCATCTATGCGGACTGCACAGCCACGGCATTTTAGTGGAGGCAGGAGAGCCCGACCCGGGCTGTGGGGTCGGGACGGCCCAGGGGCGGAATGGTACGGAGGGCTCGGATGGCATTCTTCGTGCATTCAAATTTAATTCAGGTACTTAACTTTTTTTTATTTGGACTTGTAAGTCCTTTAATGACAGTAATGTTGTTTTATGCTGTAGTTCCCCTTTAAGGTCCCAGAAGGATAAACATAGTTACAATTGTTTGTGTTTTTCTCATCTCAAACTGATAAAGGTTATATTTTCTTTAACAAAATATCCTAGTAAGGAAGTCGTCAGTAGCAAATAATTAATGAGGGAATATGACAAAGTGACACATTGCCAAAATTAACTTTATAAGATATGTATTGTATGACTGATTTCAGGCTTTTCTCAGAATATCCAAGTGCTGCTCATATGAACATTATAAATTGCCTCTCCCCTTTTAATATTTAGATATACTGGGATAAGTTTGACTGCAAAAATACTTCTATTGCAACACATATCGCAGTATTGGCCATTGTAATTGCTAGCTCAATGTAACGGCAGAAGAGCCGTTTGTCCTCACAAATAATGACATTTGCACTTGAGGATGATAAGCTATCTATGGACTTCCATTTATGAAGCCGAATATGTCCTATCAATTTGATTTACTAGTACAGATGCAAAATTTCCTGAACATTGTGAGAACTCATTACATACAAATGAAGTTAGAAACGGCTCTAACATTGCTCCTCTGATGTTTATTTCATTTAAGCAATTCATTCTTTCAATAAGCAATTTCATTTTTATAGATTACCTCATAGGAACAATAAATGTGCCAGAAAATGGTTCTCCAGAAATATATTTTAGAATCAATTTATTTATTTCAACGGGTTGATGGCTTACCATTTCACAGATTTCAAACAGCAGTTTAGACTGGTACAGCTCATTGTTGTAACTTTCCATTCTAGATCAATGCTGGATTCATGTGAGGAGCTTCTCGCTACTAAAAACTCAAGATGGGATGTGTTTATGATATGTCATGTATAGTTCTTCTTAAGCATTGTTTTTGCTGACAGAATTTAGATGTTGATCCAGATGAATTCACTTTTTAAAATGCATTTATGGTTTGTGTATTTAAATGTATTAAAACTAATTAAAAAATAAAGATAGCCCAGTCCATTACAGTATCTATAAATAACCTTCAACGGAGGTTATCATGAAAGAAGATCACTCACATATTTAAAGGACCTGCTCACCCCTCCTCTGGAATTCCCTTCCAAAACACATCCATCACTTTCCAACCTTTAAAATTTTTAAGCACTCTTTAAGCACTCCTTCAAAATTCACTTTTTCGGACAAGCATACTCTCTAACTTAGACCATTCCCTCTTAACCCTCTGGCTAAGTTGTACCCTATACTAGATAACCGTAAAACACTGGGGCCCATATGCAATTACATTTTTCATCTGAGTTGTCTCCTAGGTAATATTTTCAAAATTTGCAAATAAAATGTCTTTTAAATCACCTGCAAGCAAAAAAAATACTTCACATATTTTTGATAGTACCCTTTCACATACTTATTGGTACTTTTTCAATTGCAAAGTGCAGAAAAATTATTTTAAATAGAAGATGAAAAAATATCTCCTAGGAGAAAACACGAGTGAAAAAGTGAATTGCATATGGTCCACTGGTCCATATGCAATTAACTTTTTCTTCTAAGTTTTCTCCTAGGTGATATTTTCACAACTTGTCATAAAATGCCTTTTAAGTCAGCAGCAAGCAAGAAAATACTCAAAATAAATTTGATACTACTTTTTCACTAGCTTTTGGGTACTTTTTCAATTGTAAAATGCTTAAAGGACCATTATTGCAAAACATTTAATTTTTAACACCCCCACAGTAGTTACACCAAGCATACAGATGATACCCTGCGTCATTTATTTAAATTTTTAGTATAGTGTTTTTAACATTTACATGTCATTGTATTCTATATACGTCAGTGTCAGCATTTGCGCTGATGGACTTCTTTAACTAAAATCCCTTCATAGGGGTAGCCTTGTTAGGTGTTGTACATAATAGTTGGTACATTGTTTTTTTCCCTTGCCCCCATCTACCATGTCCCAACGAAAGTTCAGGCGCCTAACCGCTAGTCCTCCAGGGCCGATGGTAGAGGAAGGTCCCTGCACTCTCTCTGTGCCCTGCAGGCATTCGGGGAGGCAACTCTCAGTGCTGTGCGGACACTGCTGCACAATGGCAAGCTGGAGCCACTCTCCCCGTCCATTGAATCTCTGCTGCTCTGCCTGCTTGAAGTGGTGCATCATTCATTGCAAGCAGGCAGAGAAGCGGTGATTCAATGGATGGGGAGAGCGGCTCCAGCTTGTTATTGCACAGCAGTATCCGCGCAGCGCTGAGAGCTGCCTCCCCGAATGCCTGCAGGGCATAGGGAGAGTAGCTGTACAAACTGTAATGTACAACACCTGAAAAGGCCATCTCTATATACTACTTCATCTCTTACCCCCCCCCCCCCCCCACACACACACACACACACATTTCTTTAGATTGTGCGCTCACAAGGGCAGAGCACTCTCACCCTGTTATGTCTTGTAATTTTTTGTTCATTTTGTGTCTTGCAATTTGTTATACATTTTATTCATCATGTAATATTTGTTACTGTGTTACTATGTCTACAGGTTCAGCATTTTGTACCAGCAGCTAGAGATGGCCCGAACCTCCGATTTTTCGGTTCGCGTGAACTTTCGCGTACCGCAATAGACTTCAATGGAGAAGTGAACTTTAAAAACTAGAAACATTTATGCTGGGCAGAAAAGTGATGCACAAGATGTTTCAAGGGGTCTAACACCTGGAGGGAGGCATGGCGGAGTGGGATAGATACCAAATGCCCAGGGGAAAAATCTGGATTTGACGCAAAGCAGCGTTTTAAGGGCAGAAATCACATTGCATGCTAAATTGGAGGCCTAACATGCTTTAAAACATCTTGCATGTGTATACATAAATCAGGGAGTGTAATTAGAGTACTGCTTCACACTGACAGACCAAACTCACTGTGAAACGCACCGCAAACAGCTGCTTGTGTTGTGCCGTCCGTGCTGGACTGGTGCGCACCATGGCCAGAGTGCAGGCGATGGCAGTTTTCAAGCCCATATGGTCAGGCTGAGGTAGTTGAATATATGAGTGTCTCGGGGGGGGGGGGAGCACACCCAATATAATAAGGTCGTTGCTTCATTGTGGACACTGGACAGACCAAATTTGATCAGCTGGACACTCAGTCACTGTTGTTCTGTCATTCAGCTACCTCAGCCTGACCATATGGGTTGCAACAACAACACAAAAGGCATGTACATGTGTCAATTCCCCTTCGTGATCATTACCTTGCGTATCACAATGAAGCAATGACCGCCGTTTGGGTATCGCCTTTTTGGAGAAATAATTGCTGCCTGGTATCTTTCACCATGGTGTCCCAATAGCCACACATTTTCAGAAGGCCTCAGAGTCCACCAGCTCATATGATAACAGCTGGCGAGCTAACAGTTCCGCCAAGCCAGCTGTCAAACGCTGGGCATGGGGGTGACTGGTAGACATTGGCTTCTTCTGCTCAATGATTTCCCTCATGGACACCTGGCTACTGCTGTGGGCAGAGGAGCAGGAACCGCTTAAGGTGAGAGGCGGAGTGGAGGATGGTGGCTGTGATTGTGAAGGTGCAAGGGAGAAAGCGGCTGAAGATGATGCACCTGAAAGAGGAAGAGGAGAAGGAGGGTGGCTTTTCTTTTGTGTGCTGCTTTTCCTTAGGTGGTCTTCCCATTGCAGTTTGTGCCTTTTCAGCATGTGCCTTCGTAAGGCAGTTGTCCCTACATGGGTGTTGGCCTTTCCACGGCTCAATCTTTGGACACAGAGAGAACAGATGGCATTGCTCTGATCTACGGCAGACAGACTAAAAAATGTCCAAACCGCTGAGCCCCCCCTGGGGTGTGGGCACTATGGTGGCCTCAGCAGCTGACATTGAAGGGCATGTTGGCTGGCTGTCCACTGGTGGCGATACATGGCGCCGGAAACTGCCACCAGCTGTTTCTGATGACGTGCTCCCCCTGCTTCTTTCAGCAACTCATCTCCTCCTACTCCTCTCTGACTCCCCCTCTGAACTGTCCCCCTGTTCATCTCCTCTATTCGGAACCCACGTGGCATGCGTATCATCATGATCATCCTCCCCAGCTTCGCTTGCCTCAGACACCTCATAAAACTGCACCAACAGCAGGTAATTCATCCTCCTCCTCCTCACACGTCCATAGTGTTGCCTAACTCAGACAAATGAGGTGGTGTAACTTGCTTAGCGCCTTCTTCTTGTTGTAACAAGAATGGCTGTGCATCATTGATTTCCCCTCCAAATAACTTCTGTGAAGTGTCAAATGCAGTGGATGTGGTGCTAGTAGTAGCGCTGGTGGCTGCGGAAGATGAGGTGTTCTGTGTTAAATGGTCAACCACGTCCTGACAATCTTGGGAGTTGATGGGATGTGCCTTCTTCTGAGCACTGTGCTTTGGGCCAGGGCCGCACGAAATCATGTCAGCACAGCCTCGAACAGACCTGCCGGGTGGCCTGCCTCTGGGTCTGCCCCTGCCTCTGCCTCTACCTGTTTTGTCCATATCGGGGGGGGATGAAGTGAAAGGTATGCACTGACTTGACAAATACAATGTGCAGTCACACAGGTGCAGTGAAAGGTATGCAGTGACTGGTATTACAATACAATGTGCAGCTGTCACACAGGTGCAGTTAACAGGTAGGCTTGGAGTGGTATATTACACAGTTTGCAGTCACACAGGTACTGTGAACAATTATGCAATGACTGGTATTACAAATGTGCACCTGTCACACACACACAGGTACCGGACAGGCACAGTGACACTGTGTACGCTCACGTAGGTAGGTGGGTGCACTGAAGGGATAAACAGTAGTGTTGGGCGAACATCTAGATGTTCGGGTTCGGGCCGAACAGGCCGAACATGGCCGCGATGTTCGGGTGTTCGACCCGAACTCCGAACATAATGGAAGTCAATGGGGACCCGAACTTTTGTGCTTTGTAAAGCCTCCTTACATGCTACATACCCCAAATTTACAGGGTATGTGCACCTTGAGAGTGGGTACAAGAGGAAAAAAATAGCAAAAAGAGCTTATAGTTTTTGAGAAAATAGATTTTAAAGTTTCAAAGGGAAAACTGTCTTTTAAATGCGGGAAATGTCTGTTTTCTTTGCACAGGTAACATGCTTTTTGTCGGCATGCAGTCATAAATGTAATACATATAAGAGGTTCTAGGAAAAGGGACCGGTAACGCTAACCCAGCAGCAGCACACGTGATGGAACAGGAGGAGGGTGGCGCAGGAGGAGAAGGCCACGCTTTGAGACACAACAACCCAGGCCTTGCATGAGGACAAGAAGCGTGCGGATAGCAATTTGCATTTTGTCGCCATGCAGTCATAAATGTAATACAGATGAGAGGTTCAATAAACAGGGACCGGAAACGCTAACCCATCACAGATGTTCATTGTTCATGTTACTTGGTTGGGGTCCGGGAGTGTTGCGTAGTCGTTTCCAATCCAGGATTGATTCATTTTAATTTGAGTCAGACGGTCTGCATTTTCTGTGGAGAGGCGGATACGCCACCGATCTGTGACGATGCCTCCGGCAGCACTGAAACAGCGTTCCGACATAACGCTGGCTGCCGGGCAAGCCAGCACCTCTATTGCGTACATTGCCAGTTTGTGCCAGGTGTCTAGCTTCGATACCCAATAGTTGAAGGGTGCAGATGGATTGTTCAACACAGCTACGCCATCTGACATGTAGTCCTTGACCATCTTCTCCAGGCGATCGGTGTTGGAGGTGGATCTGCACGCTTGCTGTTCTGTGTGCTGCTGCATGGGTGTCAGAAAATGTTCCCACTCCAAGGACACTGCCGATACCATTCCCTTTTGGGCACTAGCTGCGGCTTGTGTTGTTTGCTGCCCTCCTGGTCGTCCTGGGTTTGCGGAAGTCAGTCTGTCGGCGTACAACTGGCTAGAGGAGGGGGAGGATGTCAATCTCCTCTCTAAAGTCTCCACAAGGGCCTGCTGGTATTCTTCCATTTTGACCTGTCTGGCTCTTTCTTCAAGCAGTTTTGGAACATTGTGTTTGTACCGTGGATCCAGAAGGGTTTAAACCCAGTAATTGGTGTTGTCCAGATTGCGCACAATGCGTGGGTCTCGTTCAATGCAGTCCTAGGCCGAAGAGGTCATAGCCTAGGGTCACAAAACCTGTTTATTTGGGCAATTTCAATGGTGGCGAGTCTGACGTACATAAATCGCAGCAATGGCCGTTAGCAACGTCTGAATCTCACGAAATGTCTCATGCAGGTAGAAGACATATTGTTAGACTTGGGCTCCAAAGATGGGTTCCCTACATCTCTGCAAACCAGAGTTACAGGGCTCCAAATTTGGTAAAATCACCCATAGGCTTTCATTGGGCCTCCTATTTACAGTTCCAAAATCTCACATCTTTTCAAAGGGCAATTACTCAGCAGTGGCAAATTTTCTAGCATTGTAGGGACCCTTAGGGGGAACTTGACTGGTGAGTTTCGGGCCCCTAGGCCAAAGAGGTCATAGCCTAGGGTCACAAAAACCTGTTTATTTGGGCTATTTCAATAGTAGTGATGGTGACGTACATAAATCGCAGCAATGGCCGTTAGCAAAGTCTGAATCTCACGAAATGTCTCATGCAGGTAGAAGACATATTGTTATACTTGGATTCCAAAGATGGGGTCCCTACATCTCTGCAAACCAGAGTTACAGGGGTCCAAAATTGGTAAAATCCCCCATAGGATTTCATTGCCTCCCTATTTCACTTTCCAAAATCTCACATCTTTTCAAAGGGCAATGGCTCAGCAGTACCAAATTTTCTAGCATTGTAGGGACCCTTAGGGGGAACATGACTGGTGAGTTTCGGGCCCCTAGGCCAAAGAGGTCATAGCCTAGGGTCACAAAAACCTGTTTATTTGGGCTATTTCAATGGTAGTGATGGTGGCGTACATAAATCTCAGCAATGGCCGTTAGCAAAGTCTGAATCTCACGAAATGTCTCATGCAGGTAGAAGTCATATTGTTAGACTTGGATTCCAAAGATGGGGTCCCTACATCTCTGCAAACCAGAGTTACAGGGGTCCAAAATTGGTAAAATCCCCCATAGGATTTCATTGCCTCCCTATTTCACTTTCCAAAATCTCACATCTTTTCAAAGGGCAATGGCTCAGCAGTACCAAATTTTCTAGCATTGTAGGGACCCTTAGGGGGAACATGACTGGTGAGTTTCGGGCCCCTAGGCCAAAGAGGTCATAGCCTAGGGTCACAAAAACCTGTTTATTTGGGCTATTTCAATGGTAGTGATGGTGGCGTACATAAATCTCAGCCATGGCCGTTAGCAAAGTCTGAATCTCACGAAATGTCTCATGCAGGTAGAAGACATATTGTTAGACTTGGATTCCAAAGATGGGGTCCCTACATCTCTGCAAACCAGAGTTACAGGGGTCCAAAATTGGTAAAATCCCCCATAGGATTTCATTGCCTCCCTATTTCACTTTCCAAAATCTCACATCTTTTCAAAGGGCAATGGCTCAGCAGTACCAAATTTTCTAGCATTGTAGGGACCCTTAGGGGGAACATGACTGGTGAGTTTCGGGCCCCTAGGCCAAAGAGGTCATAGCCTAGGGTCACAAAAACCTGTTTATTTGGGCTATTTCAATGGTAGTGATGGTGGCGTACATAAATCTCAGCCATGGCCGTTAGCAAAGTCTGAATCTCACGAAATGTCTCATGCAGGTAGAAGACATATTGTTAGACTTGGATTCCAAAGATGGGGTCCCTACATCTCTGCAAACCAGAGTTACAGGGGTCCAAAATTGGTAAAATCCCCCATAGGATTTCATTGCCTCCCTATTTCACTTTCCAAAATCTCACATCTTTTCAAAGGGCAATGGCTCAGCAGTACCAAATTTTCTAGCATTGTAGGGACCCTTAGGGGGAACATGACTGGTGAGTTTCGGGCCCCTAGGCCGAAGAGGTCATAGCCTAGGGTCACAAAAACCTGTTTATTTGGGCTATTTCAATGGTAGTGATGGTGGCGTACATAAATCTCAGCCATGGCCGTTAGCAACGTCTGAATCTCACGAAATGTCTCATGCAGGTAGAAGTCATATTGTTAGACTTGGATTCCAAAGATGGGGTCCCTACATCTCTGCAAACCAGAGTTACAGGGGTCCAAAATTGGTAAAATCCCCCATAGGATTTCATTGCCTCCCTATTTCACTTTCCAAAATCTCACATCTTTTCAAAGGGCAATGGCTCAGCAGTACCAAATTTTCTAGCATTGTAGGGACCCTTAGGGGGAACATGACTGGTGAGTTTCGGGCCCCTAGGCCGAAGAGGTCATAGCCTAGGGTCACAAAAACCTGTTTATTTGGGCTATTTCAATGGTAGTGATGGTGACGTACATAAATCGCAGCAATGGCCGTTAGCAAAGTCTGAATCTCACGAAATGTCTCATGCAGGTAGAAGACATATTGTTAGACTTGGATTCCAAAGATGGGGTCCCTACATCTCTGCAAACCAGAGTTACAGGGGTCCAAAATTGGTAACATCCCCCATAGGATTTCATTGCCTCCCTATTTCACTTTCCAAAATCTCACATCTTTTCAAAGGGCAATGGCTCAGCAGTACCAAATTTTCTAGCATTGTAGGGACCCTTAGGGGGAACATGACTGGTGAGTTTCGGGCCCCTAGGCCGAAGAGGTCATAGCCTAGGGTCACAAAACCTGTTTATTTGGGCTATTTCAATGGTAGTGATGGTGGCGTACATAAATTTCAGCCATGGCCGTTAGCAACGTCTGAATCTCACGAAATGTCTTATGCAGGTAGAAGACATATTGTTAGACTTGGATTCCAAAGATGGGGTCCCTACATCTCTGCAAACCAGAGTTACAGGGGTCCAAAATTGGTAAAATCCCCCATAGGATTTCATTGCCTCCCTATTTCACTTTCCAAAATCTCACATCTTTTCAAAGGGCAATGGCTCAGCAGTACCAAATTTTCTAGCATTGTAGGGACCCTTAGGGGGAACATGACTGGTGAGTTTCGGGCCCCTAGGCCGAAGAGGTCATAGCCTAGGGTCACAAAAACCTGTTTATTTGGGCTATTTCAATGGTAGTGATGGTGGCGTACATAAATCTCAGCCATGGCCGTTAGCAACGTCTGAATCTCACGAAATGTCTCATGCAGGTAGAAGACATATTGTTAGACTTGGATTCCAAAGATGGGGTCCCTACATCTCTGCACACCAGAGTTACAGGGGTCCAAAATTGGTAAAATCCCCCATAGGCTTTCATTGGGCCTCCTATTTACCGTTCCAAAATCTCACACCATTTCAAAGGGCAATGGCTCAGCAGTGGCAAAACTCACCAGTCATGATCCCCCTAAGGGTCCCTACAATGCTAGAAAATTTGGTACTGCTGAGCCATTGCCCTTTGAAAAGATGTGAGATTTTGGAAAGTGAAATAGGGAGGCAATGAAATCCTATGGGGGATTTTACCAATTTTGGACCCCTGTAACTCTGGTTTGCAGAGATGTAGGGACCCCATCTTTGGAATCCAAGTCTAACAATATGTCTTCTACCTGCATGAGACATTTCGTGAGATTCAGACTTTGCTAACGGCCATTGCTGCGATTTATGTACGTCACCTTCACTACCATTGAAATAGCCCAAATAAACAGGTTTTTGTGACCCTAGGCTATGACCTCTTCGGCCTAGGGGCCCGAAACTCACCAGTCATGTCCCCCCTAAGGGTCCCTACAATGCTAGAAAATTCGGTACTGCTGAGCCATTGCCCTTTGAAAAGATGTGAGGTTTTGGAAAGTGAAATAGGGAGGCAATGAAATCCTATGGGAGATTTTACCAATTTTGGACCCCTGTAACTCTGGTTTGCAGAGATGTAGGGACCCCATCTTTGGAATCCAAGTCTAACAATATGTCTTCTACCTGCATGAGACATTTCGTGAGATTCAGACGTTGCTAACGGCCATTGCTGCGATTTATGTACGTCACCATCACTACCATTGAAATAGCCCAAATAAACAGGTTTTTGTGACCCTAGGCTATGACCTCTTTGGCCTAGGGGCCCGAAACTCACCAGTCATGTTTCCCCTAAGGGTCCCTACAATGCTAGAAAATTTGCCACTGCTGAGTAATTGCCCTTTGAAAAGATGTGAGATTTTGGAACTGTAAATAGGAGGCCCAATGAAAGCCTATGGGTGATTTTACCAAATTTGGAGCCCTGTAACTCTGGTTTGCAGAGATGTAGGGAACCCATCTTTGGAGCCCAAGTCTAACAATATGTCTTCTACCTGCATGAGACATTTCGTGAGATTCAGACGTTGCTAACGGCCATTGCTGCGATTTATGTACGTCAGACTCGCCACCATTGAAATTGCCCAAATAAACAGGTTTTGTGACCCTAGGCTATGACCTCTTCGGCCTAGGACTGCATTGAACACGACCCACGCATTGTGCGCATTCTGGACAACACCAATTACTGGGTTTATACCCTTCTGGATCCACGGTACAAACACAATGTTCCAAAACTGCTTGAAGAAAGAGCCAGACAGGTCAAAATGGAAGAATACCAGCAGGCCCTTGTGGAGACTTTAGAGAGGAGATTGACATCCTCCCCCTCCTCTAGCCAGTTGTACACCGACAGACTGACTTCCGCAAACCCAGGACGACCGGGAGGGCAGCAAACAACACAAGCCGCAGCTAGTGCCCAAAAGGGAATGGTATCGGCAGTCTCCTTGGAGTGGGAACATTTTCTGACACCCATGCAGCAGCACACAGAACAGCAAGCGTGCAGATCCACCTCCAACACCGATCGCCTGGAGAAGATGGTCAAGGACTACATGTCAGATGGCGTAGCTGTGTTGAACAATCCATCTGCACCCTTCAACTATTGGGTATCGAAGCTAGACATCTGGCACAAACTGGCAATGTACGCAATAGAGGTGCTGGCTTGCCCGGCAGCCAGCGTTATGTCGGAACGCTGTTTCAGTGCTGCCGGAGGCATCGTCACAGATCGGCGGCGTATCCGCCTCTCCACAGAAAATGCAGACCGTCTGACTCAAATTAAAATGAATCAATCCTGGATTGGAAACGACTGCGCAACACTCCTGGACCCCAACCAAGTAACATGAACAATGAACAGCTGTGATGGGTTAGCGTTTCCGGTCCCTGTTTATTGAACCTCTCATCTGTATTACATTTATGACTGCATGGCGACAAAATGCAAATTGCTATCCGCACGCTTCTTGTCCTCATGCAAGGCCTGGGTTGTTGTGTCTCAAAGCGTGGCCTTCTCCTCCTGCGCCACCCTCCTCCTGTTCCATCACGTGTGCTGCTGCTGGGTTAGCGTTACCGGTCCCTTTTCCTGGAACCTCTTATATGTATTACATTTATGACTGCATGCCGACAAAAAGCATGTTACCTGTGCAAAGAAAACAGACATTTCCCGCATTTAAAAGACAGTTTTCCCTTTGAAACTTTAAAATCTATTTTCTCAAAAACTATAAGCTCTTTTTGCTAATTTTTTTTTTCCTCTTGTACCCACTCCCAAGGTGCACATACCCTGTAAATTTGGGGTATGTAGCTTATAAGGAGGCTTTACAAAGCACGAAAGTTCGGGTCCCCATTGACTTCCATTATGTTCGGAGTTCGGCCATGTTCGGCCCGAACCCGAACATCTAGATGTTCACCCAACACTACACGTGACCCGTTCGGCCAATCACAGCGCTAGCCGAACGTTCGGGTAACGTTCGGCCATGCGCTCTTAGTTCGGCCATATGGCCGAACAGTTTGGCCGAACACCATCAGGTGTTCGGCCGAACCCGAACATCACCCGAACAGGGTGATGTTCTGCAGAACCCGAACAGTGGCGAACACTGTTCGCCCAACACTAATAAACAGGTAGGTATATGCAGTGATGGGTATTTCAATGTGCACCTGTCACACACAGACAGGTACCAGACAGGCACAGTGACGCTGTGTGCGCTCACGTAGGTAGGTGGGTGCACTGAAGGGAACAACAGGTAGGTATATGCAGTGATGGGTATTACAAATCTACACCTGGCACAGTAGTAATTACCACCAAGGGGCCAAAGGCCATCTGCGACTGACTGACAGGGCTGTATATAATGCAAGTGGGCCACAAAATAAATAAATCACAAGAACCAGATTAGCTCTCAAACGAGCTGTTGAGGGGTGCTTTTTTAGCAATAAGAATCAGCAAGGAGCAAGCTAACAATCGTACAAGAGCCAAACTAAGCTTTCCCTATAAGAGTCTGCAGCAGCTCTCCCTTCTCTAATTACTGCAGGCACACGAGGGAGTCCAATGCCTGATGCTGCCTGCCTTTTATAAGGGGGGGTGGGGTTCCAGGAGGGAGTGTAGCCTGATTGGCTACAATGTGCCTGCTGACTGTAATTTAGAGGGTCAAAGTTGATGATGCACTATGGGGGCAAATCGAACTTCCGGTAAAGTTTGTGGTTCTCCACGATTGCGAACCTTGGAGTTTCGCCAGTTCCCGTTCACCGGCGAACCGTTCGGGCCATCTCTACCAGCAGCTATATTTGGTGTATATCATTGTCTGTATTATTGTGTTTGTTTTTTTCTTTGTACAGTGCCGTGGAATATGGTGTAGAATTATAAATCTTTATAATTTACAAATTAAAAGTGTTTTACTTTTCCTGATCTTAACTTATGAGAGATTCAGTCTTTCTGGGGCGTACAAGATAACTGGCCGCTGGGAGACTTGGGCGCAGGATACAGCCGGTATATGGCTGATCCTGCTGCTGCACAAGTCCTGGCAGCGTTAAATACTATTCCCCCTCTAGGTCCACGTGGATAGTAGGGAATGATGTATTTCGGCTTCCAGCTATTGCTATCTTCTGATAGTTACACTCTGTGCACCGCTATAGCCGTAATACCTATTACGGTCTATGGTGGCGCCGGCTGCGCCCAAATCTCCTGCGCTGTTATTACAGCGCTCCTTTCTGGGGCCCTCCTTTTTTATCCAAGCATGTTACTGATTTATTGCCCATTAACTTAATCAGTTATAAACATTTCAGCAGTTTTATTAAAATACTGCAAAACTTTTTTTTAGTCAACTGTTTAAATAAATGTGTTGCTCACATTGAATTTGAAATTCACATTTTTTAATAAACAAATATTATTTTTTAGTTTTAACATATGCTGTATTTATGCCATTTTCAGTTAAATATAGATTATGAATCATTTGCTGCCCTGTTAACATTTTACACAGTCCCAATGTTTTTGGAAATTATGTTTTAAAGTATATTCATCTTGGCGTTTTTCATCAATTATTTATTGAACATTTTCAAGCACAGTATTTAGTATTAAATAGTATGAAGGATTAGTTCTTAACAAAGCAAACTATGCTAAATGCTGTTGTCTTTAGTGCGTATAGTCATATTAGCTGAATTTAAAGTAGAGCTTGCATGAAATTTGTCTCTTTGCCAAAAATAAAACTGTGTAGCCAACTTGAACATTGTAAAAGATGGCCTGTCATGAAAAGTTTGTATGAACCTTCTAGTGACAAAATAAATCTGAGTTTAAAAGTACGTTATTAAACAGCACTGGAATTGTGATACCATATATAACTTTTTTTTTATTTTCTAGAATAAAAGCAATGAAATCTTATCTGTGTTCTGCCAGTGACAACCATAAAGTAAAAGAGTGTTTTTTGCTAGCAAGCAAGTTTAACAGCAGTAGCCTAACTTTTTTTCCTTATGCCTTGATAAAACACTTAGGGCTTGATTCACAAAGCCGTGCTAACTGTTTAGCATGGGTGTGCTAAACTGTTTAGCACGGGTGTGCTAAACAGTTAGCACGTGAAGTGCCGTTTGCGGACTTTTGTACGCGCAGCGAACAGCACTTGACCGGCTAACTGTTTAGCACATCCGTGCTAAACAGTTAGCACGGCTTTGTGAATCAAGCCCAAAAAGTGTTCGTGGAGTGTTTTTAATAAATAGTTGCTACTTACTAAGTAGCCTTACCACCCTGTCAGTTCAGCCTACACTAAGTCACAGTGGATCAACCAAATCATGTGAAAATCCAATAAGCCCTGGCAGCCAACTTTTAATTTGAACTTGAGCACTGTTCACTGTCCGTACTGATAGTGCTATGAAGATTATGGTAGACTAGTAGACCCAAGCCCATTTAAAAATGGGCTCTAGGTCTTTTTTTTTCGCCGCCACCAGTCACTGCGCAGTGCGCGCACGCACCCGTCACGCGCGTTCGCCCACCGCGCACCTGCCGCATGCAGGCAACAGCCCACCCACCTCGCTTGCTGGTCCCGTCCAGCAGTTCGTTACTGTGCACATGCGCAGTAGCAAAATCACAGGGACAGCTGCTGGACGCGGCGACAGTAGGGGATTATTATAGAGGATGAGGCAAGATCAGAACAATGGATCATGTTTAATTTACAGAAGCCAGAGTGACTCTGGGTACCTTCTTTAACCTTCTTAGTGGTATGGACGAGCTCAGCTCGTCCATTACCACCGGAAGGCGCTGCTCAGGCCCTGCTGAGCCGATTTTCACAATTTCTTTTTAAACACGCAGCAAGCACTTTGCTTGCTGCGTGTTGATTTCGATCGCCGCCGCTCGCCACCGATGGGCCACTATCCGCCGCGTAACTGCTGCCCCCCCCCGCCGAAACCCCTGCGCAGCCTGGCCAATCAGTGCCAGGCAGCGCTGTGGGGTGGATCGGAACGCCGGATGACGTCACGACGTCGATGACGTCATCACAATCGTCACCATGACGACGGGGGAAGCCCTAAAGGGAATCCCGTTCAGAACGGAATTTCCGCTATGGGCGAGTGCGCCGGCGTAATCGAAGGGGTGGGAGGGATAACGCAGGGAGGGGGGCATCATGTAGCTAGCGCTGGGCTAGCTACATGATAGGGAAAAAAAAAAATACTGCTGCGCATGCACCCTGGCGCTCTTAATAGAACACCAGGGTGGTTAACTCACTCGAGTCTGCTTTTGCAGCACAGCTTGTACGGATGTGTTGGTTAGGCTCTCTAACCACAATCATGAAAATGTTTTAAATATAACATTTTTCAGTACACAAATGTAAGAGGTACATTTGTCCGAAAGTAAAATGCACTGTACATTATGTTGATCCTATACTGCTGTTGCTTACAGAAGATATTTTTTAACCTGATAGTGCTAACATGTTTTGGACTAAAACAGGAGGGGTCCGAGGCTGCACTCAGCAATTACAAGGAGTGCAATAAAAATTGTAAAAAAGAAATTAGGCTAGCAAAGATCGAAGCTGAAAATCAAATCGCTAGGGATATCAAATCTAACCCAAAAAAGTTTTACAAGTACATCAACTCTAAAAAAAGAAAGGTTGACTGTATAGGACTCCTAAAGGATGAAGGTGGAAACTCAATGGTGGATGACCAAGGTAAGGCAGAGTTATTAAATGCTTTCTTTGCTTCTGTCTTTACAAAGGAAACAGCACTGTTGCAAATTACAGAGGCGGAAGAGTCTCAATCTTCTAACTGTAATATTAAATACTTAACGCAGGAAGAAGTAAAGGCAAGACTAAATAAATTAAAAATAGACAAGGCACCTGGCCCGGATGGCATGCATCCTCGGGTCCTAAGGGAATTAAGTTCAGTTATAGATAAACCCCTTTATCTTATCTTTTGTGACTCTCTTGCAACTGGCAGAGTCCCAGTGGATTGGCGTACAGCCCACGTTTTCCCATTATTTAAGAAGGGCAAAAAATCAGATCCAGGAAATTATAGACCTGTAAGCTTAACATCAGTTGTATGCAAACTATTTGAGGGGTTACTAAGAGATACTATACATGACTTCATAGTAGAAAATAATCTTATTTCTCAGCATCAACATGGGTTTACTAAAGACAGGTCCTGTTTGACTAACATGCTCAGCTTTTATGAGGTAGTGAATGCTAATATGGATATTGGGAATGCTGTAGATGTGATATACTTAGACTTTGCTAAGGCCTTCGACACTGTTCCCCACAAAAGTCTGGTGCAAAAGATGAGGATGCAAGGACTGGGGAAGAGTCTGTGTGCTTGGATAGGGAACTGGCTAATGGACAGAAAACAAAGAGTTGTGGTCAATGGATCATACTCAAAATGGGAGACTGTTAGCAGTGGGGTCCCACAGGGGTCTGTACTGGGTCCAGTGCTCTTCAATTTATTTATTAATGACCTAGTGGATACAGTAGTGAGCAATGTTGCTATTTTTGCAGATGATACAAAATTGTGCAGAATCATCAACTCTAAGGAAGATAGTGTTATATTGCAACAGGATCTGGATAGGATGGCTATATGGGCACATACATGGCAGATGAAATTCAATGTTGACAAATGTAAAGTCATGCATTTTGGTCGTACCAATGGTCTAACACCATACAAAATAAATGGGATACAGTTGGGGACATCAAACTTGGAGAAGGACTTAGGAGTACTCATCGACAACAAGTTAAATAATCGTACTCAATGCCAAGCCGCTGCAGCTAAAGCTAACAAAATTTTGGGATGCATTAAAAGGGAAATAAAAACTCGAGATGCTAGCATAATATTGCCCCTGTTTAACTCTCTAGTAAGGCCACATCTGGAATATGGAATTCAGTTCTGGGCACCACATTACAAAAAAGATATTGCAGTTCTAGAGCAGGTGCAGAGACGAGCAACAAAATTGATACGTGGGATGGAAGGTCTCACTTACCAAGAAAGGTTAGATAAACTGGGTTTATTTAGTCTAGAGAAAAGACGCCTTAGAGGAGATCTAATTAACATGTATAAATACATCAGAGGGCAATATAATAGCTTGGCGGATGAGCTTTTTGTCCCTAGGCCTTCTCAAAGGACTAGAGGACATGATCTGCGCATGGAGGAAAAACGTTTTAGCCATTTATTTAGGAAAGGGTTCTTTACAGTAAGAGTGATTAAGATGTGGAATGCATTGCCACAGGAAGTCGTTATGGCAAACTCTATACCTGCATTTAAAGGGGGCTTAGATGCTTTCCTTGCGTTGAATGACATCCATGGCTACAATTACTAGGTAATGCCAATGATGTTGATCCAGGGATTTTATCTGATTGCCATCTGGAGTCGGGAAGGAATTTTTACCTTGTAAGGGTTTTTTCGCCTTCCTCTGGATCAACAGGGATATGTGAGGGAGCAGGCTGGTGTTGTACTTTGTACTGGTTGAACTCGATGGACGTATGTCTTTTTTCAACCAAAGTAACTATGTAACTATGTACATCTCTTAAAGGAGGGTGCTCAAAGTTCCTTTATTTATTTATTTTTTTAAGTCACTCTCTGGCAAAGACCTATACAAAAATTAATGTAAGTTGAAAAGAATCTCTTTTTTTTTTGATCAAGAAAAACAAAAAATTATCTCATGTTTTTTCAACAAAAATTCAATTGGATATGTTGGAAAAATCCGAATATTTGATCTAACAGAATAATTGAACAAAATTTTATAATCAAAGGACCTCTGTCGCGAAAATCTTAAATTTTAAAATATATGTAAACCTATACAATTAGGAAGTATGTTTCTTCCAGAGTAAAATGAGCCATAAATTACTTTTCTCCTATGTTGCTGTCACTTACAGTAGGTAGTAGATATCTGACAGAACCAACAGGTTTTGGACTAGCCCATCTCGTCATGGGGGGTTCACAGGGATTTCCTTATTTTCAAAATGCACATAGCACTTAGAGAATGCTCCATCCAACTGCCAAAAAAAGTGTACGGTGAGTAGGAAAGCTGGTCAGCATCTTTGTATAAATGTTTTTCAGGAAGTGTCTTTATAAAGAATAAAGGTCATGCTGATAATTCACTATGGAGAGATGTACTCACTCAAAATCTGTCGATAATGTCAGATTTCTATTACCTACTGTAAGTGACAGCAACACAGGAGAGAAGTAATTTATGGCTCATTTTACTCAGGAAGAAATGTACTTCTTATATGTATGTGTTTTAAATTTTAAGATTTTCGCTACAGTTCCTCTTTAAAAAATGAAAAAATTTTACCATGTATGGGCACCATTAGCCTGCCTTCTGGCTGCACACAATTCTGGTAGTTGAAATGTGTCACTGCTGCCCAGGGAGTGCTTTTGAAAATAAAATAATTCCTGAAAATCAAACATTGTGAGTTGTTCAAAATATATTAGCACTATCAGATTAATAACAAGTTAAAGGGAATCCAAGGTCAGAGACATATGAAAGCAGACATATGTATTTCCTTTTAAACAGTGCACATTGCCTGGCTGTCTTGCTTGTTATCTACCTCTGATTATGTTTACAAACGAGAATCATTACGATTCTTCCCAAAACATTTACATGACGATTTAACATCATAATTGTGAATTACGCTTTACAATTAAGGTTATGGGGAACATCACTGATCCCATTTCTTTAATGTGAGTGAGCCAACAAGCACAGAGAGACCTGCTACTCCTGAGTGGAGACGGTTATTCTCCACCGGACTTATTGGTTGGTTGTCCTGTTTGCAATCTTATTTTCTAAGTTATCTCATGACGTGAGCATAGTACACTAGTTGGGCTTGTGCTGTCTCTGAGTTTAGTTTTTTTTTTCTCTAAGGTTACCTTGAATGTCTTAAAGAGACTCTATAACAAAATGTTTAGCTTTATTTCTTCTATCCTATAAGTTCCTATACCTGTTCTAATGTGCTCTGTCTTACTGCAGCCTTTCCTAGTTGCACAGTGGCTGTATTATCTCTGTTATATGATATAATCTTCTTGTCTCTGTCGGGCTCAGGCAGTCAGGCTGGAATGTGCTAATCTGCTTGTGATTGGATAGAAGCTATACACACCCTCTCCAGGCCCCCTGCACACTCTGTATGACTCACACACTGAGCTACTCTCAGCCTATCACTTGCTATGTCTTTTGTTTGTAAACACTGCTTAAAAATGGCAATTACAAGCCAGGATTGCAGCAGGGAGTGGCAGAAACAGCACAGAGGGGCCCAGGGGAACATAATGAATAGAATGGTATGCTTTTTATTGTAAGAATTTTAGAGTACAGATTCTCTTTAAATAAGGTCTATGTTACTTTAAAGTGCATATTGCCCATAAACTACATCTACCATGTTGCACTTTGATTTTGTGACCTGGGAAGTGGCTAGAGAGGAGCTTATGGAATCGGAACAGTTCCAAGTTACAATTTTCATATCAGCACTGGGCAGTTCCAAGTAAGATGGCAAATCTCAGAAAGTACTCTATTTCAAGTACCGTGTTCTCTTTTTCCATTGAAGTTAAGGGTGCCAACTTCCGTGGATAATACTATACGAAGCAGGTGAACCCAGCGGTGAAACTGGGTGCCATCAAAGCAGCGATGCTATGCTGCGCAAGGGTAATTTGGGGATCCGGTGATCGCCAGTCCCTGAATTACACCTCCCTCCAAGTTGCTACACTTCAAAAGGGGAATAGTATTTAGCACCGCCGGGGTATTGAGCGGCAGCAGGATGAGGCATCATTTAGGTAACCCAGCTCACCGGCGGCGCAAACATACGTACATATAGCAAAGCCCCTGTACGTACTATCATCACCTACTTTGTATTGCACATTAGAAAGATTAGTAGAAACAATGAATTTTTTTTAAGATTATGCAGTCTTTGAGAAAATTTATTTTAAAGTCCCCTAGGAAAAATTGCTGCTAACCACTTAAAGACCAGACTAATCTGCATCTGCAAGTCTGCCCCACTCCCTCCCCCCATGACCAGGATATTTTCTGCAATTCTGTGATCTGCAGCTTTAATAGCTCACTGCAGAGCCAAACAACTGTGCTCACAAATGGATCCCCCCCTTTTCTGCCCACCAACAGAGATTTCTGTTGGGGGGCTCTGATCGCTGCTGCAGGCAGAGTTATTTTTTGTTAATTATTTTTTTTTTATATAAAATTGTGTACTTTTTTTCACCACCACCCCGCTAACCCCCCCCCCCCCCCCCCCCGACCGCCAATCAGCAGGATTGTCTCTCATAGGCATCAGCCTATGAGAGCAATCCTTTGTTTTTCCCCTCCAGGGGAGGGGACAGCCAAATGACAGGGCTGTCCCCAGTACAGCGCTGCATGAGATTGCATTGCTGTACAATGAAAAGAAATCTCCGTTTCCTTTTTTTTTCAGTCTGTTAGTGGCAATCGCAGCTAACTGTTGATGGAGCTCCACTCAAGTGGGATGCGCGCACATCGGCGTGTGTGATCCCCACTAATCTCCGGCCACCACTCTTGATGCCTTTCGTCGTTAAGCGGTTCTGGGGCTGTCAACTTCCCGACGCCTATCGGGGGCGGTAGGGAAGGGGTTAAAGTCGGTAAAATGACATTTTCCTGTAATACACTGTAGTAAAAAAAATATTATGCATTTATTCCTATTCCACTGCATGTGATCTCTGGATGTTCGTTTCTGCAGAGGAATATTTAGTTCTGGTGTTAGACACCCTGAGGTTAGTGTCTGTCAACATAGCTGAATAAGTAGAGCTGAAGACTGTTGTTTCCCATGAGGAAATTATGCATCTCCCTTAATCATTCAAAGTGAACCCAATCTTCAAATCATTTACGCTGGCCCTAAAGAACCATCTGTTTACCACTGCTTAACCACCATTTTTATAGCTCCATCCCCTCCCTTGGACTTACAACAACCACCCCTTATGTGTCCCTCCCTCACCCCTTAGATTGTAAGCTTATTTGGCAGGGCCCCTCACCCTGTGTGTTTTTCTTTGCCACCATATGGACTCAGTGACTAGTCTGCTGTACTTATACCTACATTGTTACATCACTACTTTGCCAACGCTATAACGTCCCTGTGTAGCATTGTGTAATGCTGTAAGTCTACACTATCTATTGAACAATGCTGCATAATATATTACCTTAAGTGAGAGGAATGTAGAGCCTGCCATCTTCTTTTCCTTTATAAACAATGCCAGTTACTTTGCTGAGCTGGGCCTTGTGCTTTAGGCTGGGGACTGGGGTCTCACTTGCTTAAAATTGCTGACATTTTTTGCAACGTGAAAATGCCTATAAAAATGCACATAATGCTTCCCTATGCACAATCAGAGTGCACTGTGAGCAATGTGCGGTTATCCACAGCAGGGAAAAAAGCCGGTATTGCTTTTTATCACAAAACACACAAAACACATGTAAATCGCTATTGCTGACAGTCAGTTGTTCTCAGCTGGCTGCAGGCCAAGAATGCAGATTGGTCTATGGGAAAATGCTGCAGTTTTTCCACGGCCTCAAGTGTTACCCTTTCCTTAGTTGTTATTGAGTCACACACCTGCAACAAGCATGCAGCCAGTGGAGTCAGACCAGCAGGGGCGTGTAATGATTGGGTGCTGCAACTCAGACGTCTCATCATTGGTGATCTGCAGAATCACCAATAATACAGACGCTATACCTGATTATGTGGTGATCTGCAATATCACCAATAATACTAGTATAGCTAGCTGAGAGTAAGGTGTGGTGTTTGGTGCAACAGTAGAATAAATGGATAGATCTCACCATAGGAGCTGGTGAGTACTATCTGCAACAACAGTGCTAGACCTCACTAGAGGAGCTGGTGGGTACTAGCTGCGAGAACAGTGCTAGACCTCCCCAGAGGAGCTGGTAGGTACTAGCTGCAACAGTATAGACTTCTCCAGAGGAGCTGAAGGGTCTATCAACACAAATAACAATACCTTTACCAGAGGAGCTGGGAAAGTACTAATAATGAGAGAACTAAAGAAGTTTGGCTAAACCTTACCAGAGGGGCTGGTAAGGTACTGACAGTACAAATGACTGAATAGTTAAACTAGACCTTTCCAGAAGAGCTGGGAAGGTAATAACAGCACAAGTGACTGAATAGTTTAGCAAGACCTTTCCAGAGGAGCTGGGAAGGTAATAACAGCACAAGTGACTGAATAGTTTAGCAAGACCTTTCCAGAGGAGCTGGGAAGGTAATAACAGCACAAGTGACTGAATAGTTTAGCAAGACCTTTCCAGAGGAGCTGGGAAGGTAATAACAGCACAAGTGACTGAATAGTTTAGCAAGACCTTGTCAGAGGAGCTGGCAAGGTACTCATGTCACTGGAGCTTATACTAGTGAGTCTGAAACTCACCAGAAGAGCTGGTGGGTTCTAATGGCCAGAGCACCTCACCAGTGGCAAGGGCCCACTGGTGAGTAGAGTAGTCAGACAGGCAAAGTATGATAACAGGCAGGCAGAGACAGTACCAAAACGGCAGGCAAGAGAGTACTTAATATCAGGCAGAGGTTCAGCAACTAAAGTCAGAAAGGCAGTGGTATAGAATCGTTTAGCAATAGCAAGGTCAGAGAGTAGCCAGAATCATACACAGGTTATCAGAAATACAATGTAATAATAACTAACTATAGATAGATGTATATTGCAAACACTGCATATACATCTATCATCAACTGGAACCTCACTAGGTCTGAGCGCTAACACTAGTGTATTCGCAACAGCAGACGAGTTGCTAATGAACCGTGAAGGCTTATGAAGCCAAGGAGAGCCCAGCACCACGCCCCCTAGCAATCAGCCAATCCTAGCGGCGCGAGTCACTCCTGACGTCAGCCGACTGGCAGGTCAGCTGACGCGCCTTCTTCCAGCATAAAGGTCCTGTCTCCGCGCGCGCCCGCGCGATACAGAGACCCTATAAGCCAGAGACAATGCTGTTCCCGGTGTGCTGGACGCCACCGGGGCGGATAAAGCCTGTGAACAAGGAACAAAGGCGGCTGCGGATCTATCCTGCACATCCGCAGCCGCCATAGTTTCAGACGTTACAGTACCCCCCCCCCCTCTAGCCGTGGACTCCGGACACAATCCACCCGGCCTATCAGGGTGCAATCTATGAAGCTCCTTCCTGAGTTCTTCTGCATGCATGCGAGAAAGTGGTACTCAACATCTCTCCTCTGCACCATATCCTCTCCAGTGGACTAGGTACTGTAAGGAGTTACGCACCACCCGAGAATCCAAGATCTGCTCTATCTCATATTCTGCTTCTCCATCAATCACCACAGGGGGGGGAGAGGAATCCAACAAAGATACATGAAACGTTCTACCACCCCTGAAGCTGGGTGGGAGCGAGACAACATAGGTAACATTGTTGACTCTTTTGGACACAGGGTATGGCCCTATGAATTTGGGATCCAATTTAGCAGAGGGTTGCTTTAGGGCCAAGTGTCGAGGAGAAACCCACACTAAATCTCCTGGGAGAAAATTCCACTCCACAGAACGTTTCCTATCCGCCTGTTTTTTCTGGGTAGAAAAAGCCTTTTTCAAATTCTCTTTGACTTTTCCCCAGATCTCTTTCAATGTCCCTTGCCACTCCTCCAAGACCGGGAAAGGTGATGACACCACCGGCAGCGGAGAGAACTTTGGTGATTTCCCCGTTACCACTTGAAAAGGGGTGAATCCCGAGGAGGCACATTTCAAATTATTATGGCCAAATTCCGCAAAAGGCAAGAATTTGACCCAATCCATCTGAGCATCAGCTACATAACATCTAAGGAACTGCTCTAAAGATTGGTTGACCCTTTTGGTCTGCCCGTTAGTGTGTGGGTGGTAGCCGGAGGAAAACGATAGATTCATTCCCAATTTCCCATATGATGACAGAAGGCTTTCCAAAACCTGGAGACGAACTGGACTCCCCTATCTGACACCACATTTTCCGGAATTCCATGCAGTCTGAAAATGTGACGGATGAAGAGCCCTGCCAACTCTTCGTCCGTCCAAGGGAATAAAGTGAGCCATCTTACTGAACCTATCGACTACCACCCATATAACTGTTTTACCCTCTGATCTAGGCAGTTCACCCACAAAGTCCATGGACACATGGGTCCAGGGCTGCTCAGGCACTGGAAGGGACTGGAAGGTACCCACAGGAGCCCGTCTAGACGACTTACTCCTAGCGCAAATGGAGCAATTGTTGACAAATTCCTTACAATCTGACACTAGCGAAGGCCACCAGACGCAACGGTCTAACAACTCCTGTGTGCGAGCAATCCCTGGATGACCAGCAATTTTATGGGTATGGAATGCATGGAAGAATCTTAAATCTGAATTGCAATGGGACGAATAGAACCCCATCTGGTTTCCCTTCAGGGACGTCCTGTTTGAATGGGCTTAACGTAGGTACCCAATCCACCCAGGAATCCATCTCAGGGGATTCCGAGGACGACTCAGGAGTCCCCTCCACTTGAATTTCAGTAGCAGCTAAGGTAACATTCTCCAGACAATGATGATGACCATAAGGAGACCAGCTTAACAACTGTCTGGAACTCCAGTCAATCCAAGGAGAATGTTTTTTAAGCCAGGGCATACCCAGAATGACAGTGGAGGTGGACATTTTGAGTACCAGAAGCTATATTTGTTCCTTATGCAAGATTCCTAACTGACACAACAACACAGGAGTCTGGGTGATGGACTGATTAATTGGTAAAGGGGAGTCATCCACTGCGGTAATCCGCACCTGATGTCCCACAGGAGTTAAAGGAAAACCAAATTTGACAGCAAAATCATAAGCCATGACATTCACAGCCGAACCCGAGTCTATAAACGCCTGAGTGGAGTGAACCTGCTCCCTCCAGGTGATAGAACACGGAAGTAATAAACGTTTATTGCTTAGAGGTAAGACTGGATCGCCTAGGGTAGTACCTCCAGCTACTCCTAGGCGATAGAGTTTTCCACCTTCTTGGGACAAGCAGCCACTATATGCCCTTTCTCAGCACAAAAAAGACCTCTGTGAGCTTGGTTTTCCCAATCTGCATGGGCTCATCACGAGGTGGAGAGGAAGGCACTGAAGCAGAAAAGGTACCAGAAGCATATCTCCCTGGACTTTTACTTTGAGCTTGCTTCTGATAGCGAACTCGCCAATCAATTTTAACAGCCAGTGAGATGGCCTCGTCCAATGATTTAGGTTCGGGGTGCCCCAACATCAAGTCGGCAACTGCATCGGATAACCCCGACAAAAAAAAATCTAAGAGTGCGTATTGCCCCCATCTGGCTGAGACTGCCCATCTCCTAAACTCAGCTGCATAAGTTTCAACAGGATTATGCCACTGCCTGAGTGTCTTCAATTTCCTTTCTGACGTTATGGCTAAATCAGGATCATCTTATATAACTGCCATTGCTTTAAAAAAAGCGTCAACTGAGGTCAAAGCCTCATTTTCCTGAGGGAGACTGTAGGCCCAGGACTGTGAATTACCAGATAATAACGTCTTAATTAAAGTTACTCTCTGACGTTCTGTACCTGATGTTACTGGCCGTAATTCAAAATAAGATAAACACCTGTGTTTAAAATTCCGAAAATCAGAGGGATGCCCCGAGAATTTTTCAGGCGGAGGCACCCTGGGTTCTATGACATGAGGGGAGGGCACTTGTGCATTAGAGTCTTTCAAATGTTAAACTGTTTGAATTAGTTGGTCAATCTGGGTCTGCTGCATGTTAACCGTTTTAATGAGTTCATTAATATTGGTAGCCAGCAGATCCACCCGATTGCACAGTGTCTCCATATTATTTCTGGTCTGCTGTTCTGTAACGATTGGGTGCTGCAACTCAGATGTCTGATCATTGGTGATCTGCAGAATCACCAGACGCTATACCTGATTATGTGGTGATCTGCAGTATCACCAATAATACTAGTATAGCTAGCTGAGAGTGAGGCGTGGTGTTTGGTGTAAAGTAGAATAAATGGATAGATCTCACCATAGGAACTGGTGAGTACTATCTGCAACAACAGTGCTAGACCTCACTAGAGGAGCTGGTGGGTACTAGCTGCGAGAACAGTGCTAGACCTCCCCAGAGGAGCTGGTGGGTACTAGCTGCAACAGTATAGACTTCTCCAGAGGAGCTGAAGGGTCTATCAACACAAATAACAATACCTTTACCAGAGGAGCTGGGAAATTACTAATAATGAGAGAACTAAAGAAGTTTGGCTAGAGGGGCTGGTAAGGTACTGACAGTACAAATGACTGAATAGTTAAACTAGACCTTTCCAGAGGAGCTGGGAAGGTAATAACAGCACAAGTGACTGAATAGTTTAGCAAGACCTTTCCAGAGGAGCTGGGAAGGTAATAACAGCACAAGTGACTGAATAGTTTAGCAAGACCTTTCCAGGGGAGCTGGGAAGGTAATAACAGCACAAGTGACTGAATAGTTTAGCAAGACCTTGAAAGAGGAGCTGGCAAGGTACTCATGTCACTGGAGCTTATACTAGTGAGTCTGAACCTCACCAGAAGAGCTGGTTAGTTCTAATGGCCAGAGCACCTCACCAGTGGCAAGGGCGCACTGGTGAGTAGAGTAGTCAGACAGGCAAAGTACGATAACAGGCAGGCAGAGAAAGTACCAAAATGGCAGGCAAGAGAGTAGTTAATATCAGGCAGAGGTTCAGCAACTAAAGTCAGAAAGGCAGAGGTATAGAAACGTTTAGCAATAGCAAGGTCAGAGAGTAGCCAGAATCATACACAGGTTATCAGAAATACAATGTATAACTAACTATAGATAGATGTATATTGCAAACACTGCATATACATCTATCATCAACTGGAACCTCACTAGGTCTGAGCGCTAACACGAGTGTATTCGCAACATCAGACGAGTTGCCAATGAACCGTGAAGGCTTAAGAAGCCGAGGAGAGCCCAGCGCCATGCCCCCTAGCAATCAGCCAATCCTAGCGGCGCGAGTCACTCCTGACATCAGCCGACCGGCAGGTCAGCTGACGCGCCTTCTTCCAGCATAAAGGTCCTGTCTCCGCGCGCGCCCGCGCGATACAGAGACCCTATGAGCCAGAGACAATGCCGTTCCCGGTGTGCTGGGCGCCGCCGGGATGGATAAGGCCTGTGAACAAGAAACAAAGGCGGCTGCGGATCTATCCTGCACATCCGCAGCCGCCATAGTTGCAGACGTTACAGGGCGGTTCTTCCATGAAGCAATGAGAGGTGGCACCCCCTACCAAATGTCTACCTCTGCGCACTCTCTGTCTCCCCCTCTCTAGATGCATGCTGCTGCTTCACCTACCTGTGCTCAGCATTTCAGCAATGGAATCTCCAGCCACTCATCCAGCATCCTGTATCGTAATCACAAAGTCCGGCACCATCCATAAATATATGCTCTTTTAATGATCAAAGTTGCATTACAGCGGTAAAAGCAACGTTTCAGGGCAACCGCCCCTTTATCATGCTGTCGATATTCAAACACATAATACATTCGCTTCTCTATTTATACCCCAACCCAGCAGTAAACAGCCAATCACCTTAAATAACATTTATCTCTGACCTATCACAGAATCCCACTCCAAGTGGACCTGATGGGGAACAATTTACCTGGCACTGCTATAGGGGAATTCGAACGTCAGCACCACCCCCCTCACCTACCTCACCAGTGGAGGCGGAGGCAGACCCATCCCTTCTGTGCTAGGTCATAGCGGCAGTCACTCCCAGCAGGCCGCCGCTACAGCGGACCTGATGGGGAACTGATCCGCGTGACGCAGCGAGCGGGGCTAAGCCCCGCCCCCTGCGTCTCCCCAGCAACCACAGACGCGAGCGGCGGTAACCGCCGCTGCGCTCTGTGAGATGTAAACATAGAGATGCGTGCGCATCAACCCCCACTGGGGGAATACTTCCTCATACAACGCCATAAATATATACAAACATCTTAGCCCACAGAGTACAATGTTGACATTACGAGGGAGAGAGAGAGACAGGGGCGAGGTATAGGACTGCCCACAATAAGTTTTTTTACAAAACAAGAAATTGGGCTATATTATGGAACCTCCACACTATATGACACATATCAGATACCATCCCAGGGTTGCACTGTACATGCACTACCTAGATGGACACCAAGTATACTCAATAATACAAGGCTGGACACAATGGAACATAAAACAGGAATAAAAGAATAAAAAAGAAAAAATATCTCAAATAAATGGCAATAAATCCAATTCCCTATTTAACCCCCGCGGTTCCATTGTGTCCAGCCTTTTAATCCAAACAGCTTCCCTATATAATAATCTCTTGATTCTATCTCCTCCTCTCCTAAGAGGCCCAACATGTTCAATAATCATGAATCTCAGCTGGCTAACATGATGTTTGGCCAACTCAAAATGATAAGCCACTGCCTGGTCAGTCAATGATTCCCTAATCGCATGTTTGTGCGACGACAATCGTTTCTTCATTTTTTGTGTGGTTTGTCCAACATAAAGTAGTCCACAAGGACATTTCAAAGCATAAACAACATAACTAGAATCACACGTAAAACATTGGCGAATTTTAAATTTAGTACCTCTGTAGGGGTGTTCAATCTGGTCACCCCTAATGACTGAATTGCAATGTACGCAATTCATACATGGATATGTACCTCTGCGATTCGATCTTGACTGACCCTTAGGGCTACTATCTGCATGCACCAAATGGTCCCGTAAGTTAGGGGCCCTTTTGTAAGAGATAAGTGGGGGATTCTTAAATTGTAAAATATCTGGAAAGCTGTCAGAGAGAAGATACCAGTGTTTTTTAATAATTTTCGCTATGTCTGTACTCTTAGTGTTATATTTGGTTACAAATGGTATCCTGTCTCTGACATCCCTCCGTCTGGTACCTGTCCCAGTGCCACCCTCAATCACTCTAGACCTCGCCCCCTTAACTATATCCTCAGGATAACCTCTTTGGATAAACTTTTTTTGCATCTCATCAACTCTCTGTGTCCTGACCTCGCCATCATCAACTATCCTATGAATCCTCTGGAATTGTCCCACTGGGACTGACCTCCTAGTCGCCCACGGATGGAAACTCCCAAAATGTAACAGGGAGTTCACATCCGTGGGCTTAGTATAGAGGTCCGTAACCAGTCTCCCATCCTTACAGATAACCAGTGTGTCCAAGTAACTAACTTGCTCAGTCGAGCTGTGAATTGTAAGTTTAATCTCAGGACATCTCTGCATCAACTGATTAACAAATTCCACAAGGGTCGAATGTGGCCCCGCCCACACGCAAAAAACATCATCAATATAGCGAAACCATTGAACTGCATATTTCTGAAATAATTCACTAGAGTAAACAAACATATCTTCGTAAACACCCATATAGATGTTTGCGTAGGACGGGGCCACATTCGACCCCATGGCCGTGCCCCTAATTTGCATATAATACTGCTCTTCAAATCTGAAATAGTTACATTTAAGCACTAGCTCAAGCAATTTACAAATGAACTGAACCTGTTGTACAGATAGATCAGATGCTGTCTCAAGCATATATCGTACCGCCTCCACACCCCCTTCATGGGGTATGGACGTATACAAGCTTTCAACGTCCATGGTTACCAACAACCATCCACTTTCTAAGGGAGGCATATTTCTCAAAATATTCAGAAACATTTGTGTATCTTTAAGATATGATTTCAGGGCAGCCACATATGGTCGTAATATTTGATCTAAATACTTAGCCAACGGGGATAGAACTGAATCCATCCCCGCCACTATAGGCCTGCCTGGGGGGTTATCCAGGCTTTTGTGAATCTTTGGACACATGTAAATCACTGGAATCACGGGATGGGACTGGATTAAAAACTCTGCCAATTTATCATCAACAATGCCCCGAGCTATGGCCGCTTCCACCACCTCACCCACTCTTATCTGTATGTCATTGGTAGGATCATATGATATCACTCTGTAGGTGGTACTATCGGCTAACTGCCGCAAAACCTCTTTCCGATAAGAACTAGTGTCCATCACTACTATAGCCCCGCCTTTATCGGCGGGCTTGATTGTGATTGCCGAATTGTTCATCAGTTCTTTGATGGCCGCTCTCTCTGTCTTGTTGATATTAGAACGGACATGTATGCCCACATGATTAGACTTCCTTATCACAGAATCAACCTCTTCTTGTACTTTTTTGATATATATGTCCAATATTTGACATGACGCGGGCTGACATTTACTTTTGGTACGTAGGGTAGTATCTCGTAGACTGAGCAAATCGGCTTCCATCTCAGGGGCACGTGTACTTTCAAATGGTCTCGGTATAGAGAAGAAATATTTCAACTTAATAGTTCTAAAGAACCGTTGCAGTTCTATGTCCACTTCCAAAGGATCCGGGAAATTGGTGGGTGAGAAAGATAGACCATAGTTCAGGGCAGACACTTGTGACGTGGTCAAGGACACCGAGGATATATTCACCACAATCATTTCTTCTGTCGCGGTTGGCGAGATCGCAATCGGTCTCTGATACCGCCCCCTCCGTCGCCTCTGTCTACCGCCCCTCCTCGTCCGTCCTGGTTTGATACGTCTGAAAAACCCTCTTGTGAGGAACTGCTATGCACCTCTGAAGAGTCCGGTAGCGCACCACCTTGCGGTCTCTTGCCATCGGGACCCTCTGGTCTGGGTCTGCGAATTGGTCTAGGCCTGCCAGCTGGTCGTTGCCAGGAATATACATATCCGAGATTGTAGTCATGTTCATCTCGCTGGAATTTATCCCTCTTAATTGTTTCAATTTGTTTCTGATGTGTATCAATGATAGTCACAAGTTCAGAGGAGAATAGTTCATATTCATCCAGTGTTATCAAAGATTTAAGTTTCTCTTTCAGCTCAATACGTTGTGCTGTTAACCTCGGTAGTTCCTCCTGTATTTTTTCAATAGTGAGTGTCATAGCATCGAAAGATGCCTTATTCCATATTAGGCTCCACCGATGGCAGAACGGTTTATCTGTAGGAAACATTATCGGTGCTACATTAGATCGCATCCCTCGTGGTGTCGATGCTATGACACTCACTATTGAAAAAATACAGGAGGAACTACCGAGGTTAACAGCACAACGTATTGAGCTGAAAGAGAAACTTAAATCTTTGATAACACTGGATGAATATGAACTATTCTCCTCTGAACTTGTGACTATCATTGATACACATCAGAAACAAATTGAAACAATTAAGAGGGATAAATTCCAGCGAGATGAACATGACTACAATCTCGGATATGTATATTCCTGGCAACGACCAGCTGGCAGGCCTAGACCAATTCGCAGACCCAGACCAGAGGGTCCCGATGGCAAGAGACCGCAAGGTGGTGCGCTACCGGACTCTTCAGAGGTGCATAGCAGTTCCTCACAAGAGGGTTTTTCAGACGTATCAAACCAGGACGGACGAGGAGGGGCGGTAGACAGAGGCGACGGAGGGGGCGGTATCAGAGACCGATTGCGATCTCGCCAACCGCGACAGAAGAAATGATTGTGGTGAATATATCCTCGGTGTCCTTGACCACGTCACAAGTGTCTGCCCTGAACTATGGTCTATCTTTCTCACCCACCAATTTCCCGGATCCTTTGGAAGTGGACATAGAACTGCAACGGTTCTTTAGAACTATTAAGTTGAAATATTTCTTCTCTATACCGAGACCATTTGAAAGTACACGTGCCCCTGAGATGGAAGCCGATTTGCTCAGTCTACGAGATACTACCCTACGTACCAAAAGTAAATTTCAGCCCGCGTCATGTCAAATATTGGACATATATATCAAAAAAGTACAAGAAGAGGTTGATTCTGTGATAAGGAAGTCTAATCATGTGGGCATACATGTCCGTTCTAATATCAACAAGACAGAGAGAGCGGCCATCAAAGAACTGATGAACAATTCGGCAATCACAATCAAGCCCGCCGATAAAGGCGGGGCTATAGTAGTGATGGACACTAGTTCTTATCGGAAAGAGGTTTTGCGGCAGTTAGCCGATAGTACCACCTACAGAGTGATATCATATGATCCTACCAATGACATACAGATAAGAGTGGGTGAGGTGGTGGATGCGGCCATAGCTCGGGGCATTGTTGATGATAAATTGGCAGAGTTTTTAATCCAGTCCCATCCCGTGATTCCAGTGATTTACATGTGTCCAAAGATTCACAAAAGCCTGGATAACCCCCCAGGCAGGCCTATAGTGGCGGGGATGGATTCAGTTCTATCCCCGTTGGCTAAGTATTTAGATCAAATATTACGACCATATGTGGCTGCCCTGAAATCATATCTTAAAGATACACAAATGTTTCTGAATATTTTGAGAAATATGCCTCCCTTAGAAAGTGGATGGTTGTTGGTAACCATGGACGTTGAAAGCTTGTATACGTCCATACCCCATGAAGGGGGTGTGGAGGCGGTACGATATATGCTTGAGACAGCATCTGATCTATCTGTACAACAGGTTCAGTTCATTTGTAAATTGCTTGAGCTAGTGCTTAAATGTAACTATTTCAGATTTGAAGAGCAGTATTATATGCAAATTAGGGGCACGGCCATGGGGTCGAATGTGGCCCCGTCCTACGCAAACATCTATATGGGTGTTTACGAAGATATGTTTGTTTACTCTAGTGAATTATTTCAGAAATATGCAGTTCAATGGTTTCGCTATATTGATGATGTTTTTTGCGTGTGGGCGGGGCCACATTCGACCCTTGTGGAATTTGTTAATCAGTTGATGCAGAGATGTCCTGAGATTAAACTTACAATTCACAGCTCGACTGAGCAAGTTAGTTACTTGGACACACTGGTTATCTGTAAGGATGGGAGACTGGTTACGGACCTCTATACTAAGCCCACGGATGTGAACTCCCTGTTACATTTTGGGAGTTTCCATCCGTGGGCGACTAGGAGGTCAGTCCCAGTGGGACAATTCCAGAGGATTCATAGGATAGTTGATGATGGCGAGGTCAGGACACAGAGAGTTGATGAGATGCAAAAAAAGTTTATCCAAAGAGGTTATCCTGAGGATATAGTTAAGGGGGCGAGGTCTAGAGTGATTGAGGGTGGCACTGGGACAGGTACCAGACGGAGGGATGTCAGAGACAGGATACCATTTGTAACCAAATATAACACTAAGAGTACAGACATAGCGAAAATTATTAAAAAAACACTGGTATCTTCTCTCTGACAGCTTTCCAGATATTTTACAATTTAAGAATCCCCCACTTATCTCTTACAAAAGGGCCCCTAACTTACAGGACCATTTGGTGCATGCAGATAGTAGCCCTAAGGGTCAGTCAAGATCGAATCGCAGAGGTACATATCCATGTATGAATTGCGTACATTGCAATTCAGTCATTAGGGGTGACCAGATTAAACACCCCTACAGAGGTACTAAATTTAAAATTCGCCAATGTTTTACGTGTGATTCTAGTTATGTTGTTTATGCTTTGAAATGTCCTTGTGGACTACTTTATGTTGGACAAACCACACAAAAAATGAAGAAACGATTGTCGTCGCACAAACATGCGATTAGGGAATCATTGACTGACCAGGCAGTGGCTTATCATTTTGAGTTGGCCAAACATCATGTTAGCCAGCTGAGATTCATGATTATTGAACATGTTGGGCCTCTTAGGAGAGGAGGAGATAGAATCAAGAGATTATTATATAGGGAAGCTGTTTGGATTAAAAGGCTGGACACAATGGAACCGCGGGGGTTAAATAGGGAATTGGATTTATTGCCATTTATTTGAGATATTTTTTCTTTTTTATTCTTTTATTCCTGTTTTATGTTCCATTGTGTCCAGCCTTGTATTATTGAGTATACTTGGTGTCCATCTAGGTAGTGCATGTACAGTGCAACCCTGGGATGGTATCTGATATGTGTCATATAGTGTGGAGGTTCCATAATATAGCCCAATTTCTTGTTTTGTAAAAAAACTTATTGTGGGCAGTCCTATACCTCGCCCCTGTCTCTCTCTCTCCCTCGTAATGTCAACATTGTACTCTGTGGGCTAAGATGTTTGTATATATTTATGGCGTTGTATGAGGAAGTATTCCCCCAGTGGGGGTTGATGCGCACGCATCTCTATGTTTACATCTCACAGAGCGCAGCGGCGGTTACCGCCGCTCGCGTCTGTGGTTGCTGGGGAGACGCAGGGGGCGGGGCTTAGCCCCGCTCGCTGCGTCACGCGGATCAGTTCCCCATCAGGTCCGCTGTAGCGGCGGCCTGCTGGGAGTGACTGCCGCTATGACCTAGCACAGAAGGGATGGGTCTGCCTCCGCCTCCACTGGTGAGGTAGGTGAGGGGGGTGGTGCTGACGTTCGAATTCCCCTATAGCAGTGCCAGGTAAATTGTTCCCCATCAGGTCCACTTGGAGTGGGATTCTGTGATAGGTCAGAGATAAATGTTATTTAAGGTGATTGGCTGTTTACTGCTGGGTTGGGGTATAAATAGAGAAGCGAATGTATTATGTGTTTGAATATCGACAGCATAGCTTGATAAAGGGGCGGTTGCCCTGAAACGTTGCTTTTACCGCTGTAATGCAACTTTGATCATTAAAAGAGCATATATTTATGGATGGTGCCGGACTTTGTGATTACCATACCTTTATTGACCTGGAGTGCAGCCGGGATTCCGTGGCACATCCGATCGTTATAGGAGGAGTGCTCCGCTATCTACAATTTACAGTCCAGCATCCTGTATCCAAATATCCATATAGCTATATATACGACTATAGCAGTGCCTCATGTGACCTGTTACATGCTACCGGGTCACATGAGGTACCACTGTAGTCATAGAGGAAGCAGGACTTCCCATGTGCTTGGTGAACCCATTGTTAATCTGCTGAGAGCAGGTGAATGATGCGGATACCCGGCTTTCTGGGGATCAGAGCCTTGATGATGCAGGCCAACAGGGAGGAGCTGCTGTGCTAAAGGAATCAGAATGAGGTAAGCATAGTGCACATGCTTGCAATGCACAGCCTGATCTCTCTCCTCCCTGGTCCAGCTTTTCACACACACATAAGGGGGGGGGGGCACTTCCTCTCAATGTATTACTCCAGGCGGCAAAAAGTCTAGAACCGGTCCTGCACACCAGAGTCAAAGCATCTGTTCTGCATGCTTGTTCTGAGCCAGTGACTTAAAGTAATAAAGGCAGACAATCAGAGCAGAAGTCAGGCTGCTTGAATTGTTTTTTATACAATGAGAATGGCCAGTGGCGAAACAATAGGGGCTGCAGCCCCTGCACCTTTTAATCCTTTGTGCATTTCTGGTTCCCTTTAATCCTTTGTGCATTTCAAGCTCTGCCAAGGCATGCAAGAAGAAGGGATGGTTTGTTAAAACTGTGAGAAACATAGTTTGTGTGTTTAGGATTAAAAAAAAAACTGTAGCCAGTGAGGAATGACTCTTATTTAGTATAAATGCCAGATGTGAGCTCACTTTCTTTGCTTATATAGCACAATGTTCTAGTGTTGCTAGATTCTACAGTGGGTATGGAAAAGTGTCCACACCCTCACAGTGCTCACATTTTGTTTCTTTGCAGCTTGAAATGAAGAAACACACACCATATATTCTTTTTATTTTATGTCAATTCAATATTGTATTATTATTATTATTATTATTATTATTATTATTATTATCATCAGATAAATGCAAATGGAAAAATATTTAGTGTGTGTGTGTGTCTTCATCTCAAGCATCAAAACAATGAATGTGAACATTCGGAAGGGGTTGTTTCTTTTCTATATCCAACTGTCTATTGTTGTAAAGAAAGGATTTATGCATTCAGCAATCAAAGAGAAAAGATAACAGTTGTTGAAAGAAGGACAGAGGCATTTCAGCAAAATGTTTATGCACCATTTCACAACAATAATAGTGGCTCTTCACAGAGTTCTGAGCTACAATAATCCATAAATGTCACCTCATAAAAACAACGTTCAAAGTTGTCTGCACATATTTTGTTTCAGAATCACCTAAATTCTACAGTTACAGTAAATTCAGGCTTCTCAGCACGCCAATAGAGGTTTTCAGCTCCAAGTACTTCTGGCGTGTCATCCCACAATCTGTGCACCTTTTTTTTAGGTCAACAAGGTGCTCCTATTGCATTGAGAGATGGATCTAGTTAGGTTTGCCAGAGTGCCATTTTGGACATGAAAGTATTATTAACCTGCTGAGTTATTTTGTAGCACTCAGCGTGGGTTTTGAAACAAAAGATTATATGCAAAATGTATTGCCTTCTTTTACATTGTCAGATTATTTTGTAGGTTTATTTGGAAATATTTGTTATTGGGGTTCAGCAGGAAACAGTTTCTGTTTATTTTCTGTGTCCGCTGGGTAAATATTCCATTTATCAAAGTCAAAATAGGACAAAACGGGAGCACAAAATGATTAATCTTGACATGTATACAATTCACAGCAATGATGCATTCTTCTTTCCAAGCACAATAGCTTAGTTTGCTCTAGTTTTCAAAGCCTGTCCTGTAAACTTTATGCAACTTGGTTGACTGGCTCTATTCATTCTGCTCTAATTTAAATGTTTTCTTATGTCATTGTTCAGCTGGTAAAAACAGAACACCAGGCAACATTTCAAATGCAGATGTCCTCTGCATTATAAAAAACAAGTACTGTATTTATTGTTAGTGTTTCAGTGATATTATATGATTTAAGTCAAGCTTTATACATCTCTATGGTTGTTTCATTGGACCTTCATTGAAGGCTTTCTCAGCCACATGCACTACAATATTGGAGGTTAGATTTAGATTGTGAATTAATATTGGAGTTCTATTTTTAGCTAATGCAGTGGAAATAAAATTAAGTAAACATTTCATTCAGTAGTGCTTTGGTCTATTACTCAATTAATGACAAGTTTCGAGGTTTGTGCGTGTGTCTGTGTGTCACCGAACAGTAGTCATCATTGCCAGACAATTTATGGTCTTTTTTTTTTTTAATTTTTAGAGCCTAACTAATTTTCACAGGATAGCCTTATAAGAAATGTATAGGTTAATTTGCAAGGTGATTTCTAAGTCACGGTTCTCAGTTTCATACTAGCTGCTGTTGTTGCTGGCAGGAACAGCAAGGCGCAGATGAACAGTGGCCAAATGTGTGGTCTAACAATCAGAATTATATGGACCAAATAATCTGAATTTCTTCAGGGCAAGCAGAGCACAGCTGAATGCCTTTTTTTAATTGTTTTTGATGGAGATGACCTATAACCCACAGGCTATAACCGACAGGCAAAAGAGTAGCAGAATGTAGGTTACACCTGATCTTGCAAAGTCTATGGCAATTATTTAAAGAACATGTTCAGAGACCTTTTCTAAATGTTTTTATTAACAATATATTTTATCTTGTTAATTTATTTTCTTTTTACTTGGTGCCATAGTTAACATGATTGTTGCTGGGCTCCTCATTGTTGACTAATGAGGGCCATTGTCCTCCTCCTCTACCTCCCCCATTGTGAATCTGGCCCACTTAAATGCCACGAGCAGCAGTGGAAAACTTAAAAGGGAGACAGTGATTAAATTAGTTACTTACACACATTTTTCATTAAAGTCACTAAGTGGGCTTATGTAATTCACTTTTTTCTCCTAAGTTTTCTTCTAGGAGATTATTGTTCAGATTCTGTTTAAAATAACTTTTGAGAACTTTGCAATTGAAAAAGTACCAGAAGTAGGTGAAAAAGTATCATCAAAATTATTCTGAGTATTTTCTTGCTTGCTGGGGGCTTAAAAGGCATTTTATTGCCAAGGTGTGGAAATGTCACTCAGAAGAACACTTAGGAGTAAAAGTGAATTGCATATGGCCCACTGAGAACTAAGTTCAGACTGAAGGAGATAGTAGTAGGTAAGCAGAGATGGTACATCTACAGTAGTGTTGGTTGAATAGCTCCCTGTTCGATTCACTAGGCACTCAATCAAGTAGGTCCAAATTCTTTGGGTTGGTGAATCTGAATGTAAATCTCCCCCCGAATTGCATTGAAGTCTATTGCACTGATTTAAGTGGTTAAAAGGAAAGCCCCCTTACACACTAGAATCACCAAACTTGCTAGGTATGTTAAGACGAAAGTGGGAACAAGGAGGAAAAATCAAAAAGACCTTATAGTATTTGAGAAAATCAATTTTAAAGTTACAAAAGAAAAAATGATTTGTAAATGTGGTTAAATGACAGATAAATGTATCCACCACCATCGGTAGTGAAAAAGTACAAATATACCCAGAATTAGCACTGGGATTCTTGCCCCACATAACACCCCCATCACCCACCACCAGGGATGGTCAGAATTGTCAATTTCCACTTCTGCGGAAAATCTGCATTCCGCCATTGCCAATTACCACTACTGCTACCGATTCCGCTTTCTGTTACCGATTTCCGCATACCAATGCGGATTTTCACGGTAATTTCCACAGAATTTAACATCGATTTGCTCAAAATCTACAAGGTCTACTTGACATTTTTTTCCCTCTTGTTCCCACTATTCTGCTTAACATACCCTGAAAATTTGGTGTTTCTAGCACCTATGGGAGCTTTGCTTTAACCTCTAAAGTCGGCGGCATACAACTTATTGGTAATGCAGATTTTCTGCATTTTATTTTAGTCAATAGCCGCCAAATTTAGAGGTTAATAGCAAAGCCCCCATAGGTGCTAGAAACACAAACTTTTCAGGGTATGTTAAGCAGAAGAGTGGGAACAAGAGGGAAAAAAACTTTCAAAAAGACCTTGTAGTTTTTGAGAAAATCAATGTTAAAGTCGGCGGAAATTTCGACGAAAATTTCTGCGATTTCCGCGAAAATCCGCCTTGCAATACTAATTTCCGAATTCCGATGTGGAAATGCAATTTCCGATCAGAAATGTAGAAATTGCATTTACGCGGAATCCGAACGAGCATCCCTACCCACCACCATGCATAGCAGCCAACCCCTGCCACCACCCAAAGCACCCCTGCCACCCCATCATCTAAAGCCGCAGCACTGCTAACCATCTCTAAACAGACCACCGACACTCTGCACTGCACTACTCTAAAACTTGGATGGATCTCAATGGTCAGTGTATAAACCAAAGGGAAGCATTCCCACGTGTCCAGTCCCCATGCAGATCTTGACAGGAATAATAAATGCCAAAAGGAGTATTCTTTCACTTCTCCCTCATTCTAGAGGTGATATTATTATTATTTATTTATTTATTTATTTATATAGCACCAACATATTACGCAGCGCTTTACAAAACACAGTAAGACAACACAGGGAACATAGGTACAACCAAAAAAATATACAGCAGAGTCTCAAGCAGCACAACTATTGCAACAAAAACAGTAAACATTAGGAGGATGACCCTGCCCTTGCGAGCTTATGTTCAGCTGTTCAGCTCTTATGTTCAGCTGTGCAGCCAGTCCATTCTGGCTGCATGTATCAGGTTCCAGCTTGTAAATGTCATCAAATCAGGACCTGGCACATTCCACTGGTAGAAGCTTGCTAGAGGGCAGGAAGTGGAGAACCATTTGTTGCTGACTAGGGTACACGGGATATAATAATTACCCAGCATAATTCCTGCTGCTGATCTCTGTGTGGAAGGGAGAGGGGACTATTAGACCACCAGAGAAAATTATATAAGGGGAGGGAGGACTACTAGACTGCCAGGGAAGTCTATAAGGGAGAGAGAGACCAGTAGACCACCAGAGGAAACTATAATGAGCAGTTGGGCACACCTAAGGGGGCAAAGGGGATATAATATGAGGGCACATGAGCCATACTGCAGGGAACATCACATGTGACTGCAGCACAGATACCTTAATGTTGGGGCACTGCTTTAGCAACAGGGGGGCACAGCATAGGGGCCACTATAAGAGATAAAGCTTCAGAAGCATTAAAATATGGCACAGTATAGGAGGCAATATACTGTATGTAATGGGAACACTATAGGGGGTAACATAATAGTGGCACAATATATTGGGGGCAATTAAAAGGGATATATGGCTGCAGTAATTAGAGAAGGAAGAGGTTGCTGCAGAGACATTAGGGAAAGCTTAGTTAGGCTCTTGTTAGGCGTGTTAGCTTTCTCCTTGCTGATACTTATTGCTAAAAAGCACCTCTCAACAGCTCTTTTGAGAGCTAATGTTGTTTTGTGATCTATTTTTTTGTTTATTTTGTGTGTCCCACTGACACTTCCATATACAGCCCTGTCAGTCAGTCGCAGTTGGCCCTTGGCCCCTTGCTAATAAAATCTTTTCACTGCACGTGTGTGACAGCTGCACATTTGTAATACCAATCACTGCATACCTGTTCATGTTTACTGCAGCTGTGTGACAGAAGCACGCAGTGTTATATACCAGGCACTGCACCTGTTCACGGTACCTGTGTGTGTGACAGCTGCACATTTGTTATACCAATCACTGCATACCTGTTCATGTTTACTGCAGCTGTGTGACAGAAGCACGCAGTGTTATATACCAGTCACTGCACCTGTTCATGGTACCTGTGTGTGTGTCAGCTGCACATTTTATTGATACCAGTCACTGCATACCTGTTCAGTGCAGCTATGTGACCGCACGCAGTGTTATATTATATACCAGTCACTGCATACCTATTCACGGAACCTGTGTGTATGACAGCTGCATATTTGTAATACTAGTCACTGCATACCTGTTCAGGGTACCTGTGTGTGTGACAGCTGCACATTTGTAATACCAGTCTGTGCTTACCTGTTCACTGCACCTGTGTGACTGCACGCTGTTTTATATACCAGCCCATGCATACCTGTTAACTGTACCTGTGTGACAGCTGCACATTGCATTGTAATACCAGTCACTGCATACCTTTCACTGCACCTGTGTGACTGCACATTGTATTAGTCAAGTCAGTGCATACCTTTCACTTCATCCCCCCCCCCAATATGGACAAAACAACAGGTAGAGGCAGAGCCAGAGGCAGACCCAGAGGCAGGTCTCCAAGCAGGTCTGTTCGAGGTTGTGCTTACATGATTTCGTGTGGCCCTGGACCAAGGTACAGTGCTCAGAAGAAAGCACCTCCCATCAACTCCCAAGATTTTCAGGACGTGGTTGACTATTTTACACAGAATACCTCATCTTCCGCAGCCACCAGCGCTACTCCAAGCACCACATCCGCTACATTTGACACTTTGCAGGTGTTTTTGGGTGGGGAATTCACTGATTCACAGCCATTAATGTTACAACAAGATGAAGGCGCTAAGCAAGTTACACCACCTCATATGTCTGAGTTAGGCGACACTATGGACATAAGGTGTGAGGAAGAGAATGATGAAGTACCTGCTGTTGGTGCAATTTTGGAGGTGTCTGGTACAAGCGAAGCTGGGGAGGATGATTATGATGATAATGATTATGATGATATCGATGTCACGTGGGTTCCCAATAGAGGAGATGAACAGGGACACAGTGCAGAGGGGGAGTCAGAGAGGAGTAGGAGGAGATGAGTTTCTGAAAGAAGCAGGGGGAGCTCGTTGTCAGAAACAGCTGGTGGCAGTGTCCGCCGCCATGTATCGCCACCTATGGACAGCCAGCCAACATGCCATTCAACGTCAGCTGCTGACGCCACCATAGTGTGATCACCCCAGGGCTCAGCAGTGTGGAATTTTTTTTGGGTGTCTGCCTCAGATGAGAGCAAAGCCATCTGTACTCTCTGCAACCAAAAATTGAGCCGTGGAAAGGCCAACACCCGCGTTGGGACAACTGCCTTAAGAAGGTACATGGAGAAAAGGCACAAACTGCAATGGGAAGACCACGTGAGGAAAAGCAGCGTCAAAAGAAAAGCCATCCTCCTTCTCCTCTTCCTCCTTCAGGTGCATCATCTTCAGCCACTTTCTCCCTTGCACCTTCACAGCCACCCTCCTCCACTCCGCCTCTCACCTTGAGCGGTTCCTGCTCCTCTGCTCACAGCAGCAGCCAGATGTCCGTGAGGGAAATCTTTGAGCAGAAGAAGCCAATGTCTGTCAGTCACCCCCTTGCCCGGCATCTAACGGCTGGCTTGGCGGAACTGTTAGCTCGCCAGCTGTAACCATACCAGCTGGTGGACTCTGAGGCCTTCCAAAAATTTGTGGCCATTGGGACACCACAGTGGAAGATACCAGGCCGCAATTATTTCTCAAAAAAGGCAATACTCAAACTGTACCATGAAGTTGAAAGGCAGGTGGTGTCATCTCTGACACACAGCGTTTGGTCAAGGGTCCATCTGACCACGGATGCCTGGTCTGCCAAGCACGGACAGGGCAGGTATATTACTTACACAGCCCATTGGGTCAACCTGGTGACCGCTGGCAAGCCGGGAGTACGTGGCTGTTCAGCGGACCTAGTTGTGACACCTCCACGGCTTGCAGGTAGGCCTCCTGCCACCTCTTCTCCTTCTCCTCCTACTCTTCCTGCTACATCCTCTTCACTGTCATCCTTCTCCTCCTCATCTGAGTGGCAGTGCTACCCTACTGGTGCTGCGATCTCCTCTCCAGCTACACAGCCCCAGCTCCCCAGGGCCTATGCTGCATGCCAGGTATGACGTTGCCATGCCATCTTAGACATGTCTTGCCTCAAAGCAGAGAGTCACACTGGAGCCACTCTCCTGGCTGCTCTTAACAAACAAGTGGATCAGTGGCCGACCCCGCACCAGCTGGTGATCGGCAACGTGGTGTGTGACAACGGCAGCAATCTCATTTCCGCTTTGAATTCGGGAAAGTTGACACATGTACCCTGCATGGCACATGTGCTGAATCTAATAATTCAGAGATTTGTATGTAAGTACTCAGGCTTACAGGACATCCTGAAGCAGTCCAGGAAGGTGTGTGGGCCTTTCCGGCGGTCTTACACGGCCATGGCATGCTTTGCCGATATTCAGCGGAGAAACAACTTGCCAGTGAGGCAACTGATTTGTGATAGCCTGACTCGCTGGAATTCAACGCTCCTGATGTTTAACCGCCTGCTACAACAGGAGAAAGCCATCAACCAGTATCTCTACAACTACAGAACAAGGACATGCTCTGGGGAGATGGGGATGTTCTGGCCAAAGTACTGGACTCTCATGCGAAATGCCTGCATGCTCATGTGGCCGTTTAAGGAGGTGACAAACATGGTGAGTCACAGTGAAGGAGCCATCAGCGACTTGATCCCATATGCTTTCTTCCTGGAGCGTGCCGTGCGTAGAGTGGTGGATCAAGCTTTGAAGGAGCATGAACAGGAACAGGAGAAAGAGTTGTGGGATCAATTATCAGCAGAACCAGATGTTTCCTTAACACCTGCGGCAGCACAGAGGGGGGAGGAGGAGGAGGAAGAGTCGTGTGGGGAAGAGGAGTCAGATGATGAGAGGGGTGGTTTTTTTAGGAGGAGGCGGAAGAACAGTTGCAGCAGGCATCGCAGGGGGCTTGTGCTGCTCACCTTTCTCATGGTATTCTTCATGGCTGGGGGAGGAGGAGAACTTTCCTGACATCACTGAGGAAGAGCAAGAGGAAATGGATAGTACGTCTGTATCCAAATTTGTGCAGATGGTGGCTTTCATGCTGTCCAGCCTGTTGAGGGACCCCAGTATAAAAAACTCAAGGGGAATGACCTGTACTGGGTGGCAACGCTACTAGACCGTCAGTGCAGGCACAAAGTGGCGGACATGTTACCAACTCACCTGAAGGCAGAAAGGATGCAGCACTTGCAGAACAAGCTGGCAAGTATGCTTTACAGTGCGTTTAAGGGTGATGTCACAGCACAATGGAATAAAGGTACCACTGCCAGTAATCCTTCTCCCATGTCCACGCAGGCAAGGACAGGACGCTCCAGCAAGAGGCAAGAGCTGTCACAAAGTTCGCCTCCCCATTGAAGTCTATTAGCGGCTCGCAAGTTTGTGCAAAGCTGAACTTTTGCGGAAGTTCGCGTTCGAGGTTCACAAACTGAAAATCGGAGGTTCGAGCCATCTCTACTGGGGACCCAGCACTACAAGGTGAGAGCGCTGGCCACTACCCCACCGTGCTGCCCACTATGCCACCGTGCTGCCCATGTAATAGAGGCACCCTATTAGTGAGGATGAAGTGGGATAAAAATAATGGGCTATAGCACATAATTTACCGTTTAGCCACTAGCACTTTTAGAAAAAATGCCCTCTTCACTTTTAAAATTATGCCATCTTTATAAGAGAATCCCAAGCTGCCGTTCCTATTAACCTATACTTTCCTAATATTATGCATTCCATATTGTTAGCATGCATTGTACTTGCAGCATAGTTTGAGTTTTCTATTACATTTGAGGTGCCTCCTCTACCCATCCCAGTTCCTTCTCCTAGTCTACAGTGCCCTTTGTGACTCATATCCAGCATTTTTGTTAGTTTTCACATGGAGAGTGATTGACAATATTATAGAAGCTCTTTTGAGAGATCTGCATGGAGCCAAAATTCTGTATCACGTGGCACTGGCACATGTGTGACCTAACATGTGCAGAGTCACATGGTACCGGCACATCAAAGGAGGCCAGGAGTCTCACCAGCAGAGAAGTGATACTTTAAAACACTACGCATGGGCACATGGGAAGGGGGGAGGGACACTTTACCCTTGTAGGGTGGCATTTGGCAGCAGTTACAGCAGGGAGATTCCCAATGAATTTCGAAATCACTGTGCAGTGTGTGGCCCGGCAATAGGTCCCTTTCTGATCACATTTGATTACAGGGAAATTTATCACATAATCAATCTAGCCATACATTGAGTAATGTATGGACGCTTTATAGTTAAGATAAAAAGTACACAAGGTGACATAATCCAAGAGTAAAGCTTTGCACATTAACCACATTTTGAGAGTTATTTTAAATGCAAATCCAAGCTATAAGGCATGCAACAGCAATTCCACAGCTGCTAATTCACTTACCTTTCAGCAACCTTCACAGCCTTGTTAGGGTCTAATATGCGCTTGTTAGGACCTAAGTTGCAAATATTTGCTACCTAATAGCAAGTGAGCATTAATAAATCCAGCTCAAGTTTTACAAGATCACATGTTCATATTCTCCAATGTTTTCCATCCCATAAAACCTTAGACAATGATATTCTGTGTGTAGCTCAATATTTTCAACCTTGCTTTGTCTTTGCTTCAGTTTTGTTAAATCAGTCTTGATATTGGCATGTTGTTTCTGAAAGTTCTTCATTCCATTCTTTTAGGCTCTCACGTGTATAGTAAGTCTATATATATGTTATGGCCAGAACCTGAAGTTTGACCACTTTGCTTTGTGGCTGGACACTTCGGGTTCTGGCCGGTCAATGTGCGAAGTGGCCGTGGCGCTGCGGTCAATGTCCGAAATGAGCTGAATCCTGGTGCTCCGATCATTTTCTACGGTGCTGGCTCTGCCCCCGCCTCCTTGCTATTGGCTTTCAGTCAGCCGAAGACACACGAGTCCCCCCCCTCCCCCGAGTCGTTTGTGGCTGCAGGAAAGCAGAGCGGGGCCAGGGAGCGCTGCAGACATTGCTTCTGTCAGCACCCGCTATGCAGGGATGAACAAATTCCTGCTTTCCTGCCTCTGCCTTCCTGCAGCCACAAACAACTCTGGGGGGGACGCATGTGTCCCCCAGCTGTCAGAAGCCAATAGCAGGGAGGCAGGGGACGATCAAGCGCCAGGGAAAATGATCGGAGCCGCCAGGATTCGGCTCATTTCAGACATTGGCCGCAGCGCCGTGGCCACTTCGCACATTGACCGGCCAGAACCCGAAGTGGCCAGCCACAACGCAAAGTGGCCAAACTTCAGGTTCTGGCCGTAACATATATAACAAGCTAAATTTTGTTTTGTCCAGAAATGATCATTACTGGTTACTGCACTTACTGATTAGTATTCTATTTTGTTTTATGATCACCCAGGTTTATTTCGTTTTTAAAAGAAAATGTAATTACTTTCTTTTCGTTTATCAGAAGAGCTATTAAGAAGTTGTTCCATGTTTAAAAGTGAAATGTAACTTTTCTTAGAGGTGGAACAAGGTCAGAATCATTTTAGACATTGTAAAGAACCTAACAGTGAACTGGCAGCATTTTTATAAGGTATATAAAAGCTTGGTGTATATTTTAACCTTTGCTGGAATTTCATGACAACTACTGCAAACACAATGATGCTGTTATATTATGACACTCAGATCTCACCTTAACCCTATGTAAACATTACCTGTCCAGTAACAGGAAAGAAATATTTGTAAAGTTTAATTCATATAACGTTCAGTGCTATTTCTTTGTTCTATCTTGAGTAACTGCAAAATACTTCATTAGAGATGGGCAGTGTGATAGTAATTTTTTCCATCATGAATGTAAATTAAATGCAAATTGTTTGCAGCTTGTAATCTAGCCAATCCAAGTCAGAAGGTAGTGTTTGATTGGTCCAGTTTTAATATGCATATAATCAGCAATAAATGTGCATGCAAATAGAAAAAATAGCACCATGTTGACCATCTCTAGACACAAACACTCACATGCAAATGTTCATACAAATGCTTTCACAGAACTCAGTCCTCCAGGAACCACTGCTATCCCTACAGCTAAGTTAAAAGTCGGGGTCTTGGTACAAAATAATTAATTCTCTTGCGTAGTCACCTACACCACACAGAGGTACCCTGGTATTCAATGATATTCTAATGCTGGCCCTGAACATGCATAGTGCAAACTTGCAAACCTATCTAAAGATTAGGACCACATGTCCCGATGGCCTCTCTTGGGAAAGATAGTGCATCAAACTAAACTCACAAGGGAACTAACAAAATATATCCATGTGCTCCATGCACACACCAGCATAAGCTGTGTGCATACTGACAATGGTCTCAGACAGGGGAAGTGCACTGGATTAAACCCTGACCTCTAGGGTAAGTTACAAGAAAAAAACACATAGATCCAGTCACATCACCTCAAGTTAGGACATTTAAATGAGTTATTAGGGAGGTGCTAAAGTGGGTGTGACCAAAAAAATAGCAAAGTCTGTTAGCCCTTCACACATTCATAGATCTCGGTGAAGTGCCTGGATCTATGTGTTCTTTTTTTTTTTTTTTTTTTTTAATTGAAAGCAACTCTGAACAGACGCAGATGGGCTGTTTATTGGAAGTAAAATTAAGTCTTCTTTCACACTAGGGTCTTGTGTGGTGCTCCTTGTAAAAACAGGATCGCAATGGAGCCAAGGAAACAAGACACATCACTCGTTATGCATGCAGTGCAACACATACAGTGATGCATACAGTACATACAATGTATGCTTCAATGCAACATTCAACATGCGCAACACTGCATGCATTATGCCAATGAATCTATTGCACCACATTGCTAACACGCTGATATGTACCGTTATAATATAATTGCATTGCATAAGCAATGTGATTTAATTGTCCGACTTTATGTAAGTTTTCAAATGTAACAGATACCCCAGGATACAATCTGTACAAACAAGCATAAGGTGAGTCATTTAACTACCTTAGGACCTTAATGATTGAAATCTACGCCCTGTTTTGATGGCTACCTGGAGGCCAGGGCGTAGATTTCAATCCCCGCCGCAGCTCACACGCTCTGCCATCTCTATAATGGCAGAACCCTGTAAGCGTGTCAGGAGCTGATTTCATTGGCTCCTGGCCCTGTCTATCAACGTAAGCGACTCCCACTGACTTACATTGATGGGCAGGGTCAGGAGCCAATGAAAGCGCCTCCTGACCGGTTCACCGGAACTCTGCCATCATAGAGACGAAAAGTGGGTGGCCCAGGTTCACGATGTGCGGTGGTGATGCCGATTGTGGCGGGTAAGTGCGGCGATTCGTCGGTATTCATCACTATTCTGCCGTTTCTTGTACCAGCGGTCTCTGGTCCTTAAAGGGGCAGAGACTGCTGGTACTTAAGTGTTTAAGCTATGCACACATGATGAATTACACTGAAACAGTATTTCATGATTCCTTTGGTAGAAAGTTTTGAATAATGATCATACCATTTATTGACCAAATGAACAGATAAAAAGAGCAAGCTTTTGATCTTTCTATATAATTTCTTTGTAGGTCTATCCTGTATACTAAGCTGAATCTTAAAAGCCTATCTTATATAAAATGTAATTATCAGAAGGAAGAACAGAAAATATTTTACTGATGCAGCTCAATTTACTTTTTGTTAATTGTCAGAAAAAGTTCCCCTGAAGAAATGTTACAAACTTTGAAAACCCTAACTTGTCACATTTCATACCTAGCACTGAGCTGCTGTGACAGAGGAAAACAGAGTAAATTCCAGGCTATTTGAGTGAACTTGTGCAATATTAGAGAATTTTTAAGCATAAAAGATAAAGGGGGCACTACAGTTAATGTAACTAATCTGGACCCGAGGCGATATGTGACATGATGTTATAAACGTGTATGTACAGTGCAAAACACATTAATAACTAGGCTGTTTTGCTTATTTTATTTTGCTGCCTAACAGGAACAAAAAAACCTTGCAGGTATGCAAGTGACAGGTTCTGTCTTGTTGGTACGTTATCAGGAATATAGTGTACATCGATGATAAGCAAATTACAACCATAAAAGTTTTTCTGGCAGAATACAACTTCTGAGAGCAGAGAGAGACAGATAAAGGCAAATAGTTCATGTATTTTCATTTAACCACTTCTCTACCACAAGTTTTTTTCCCCCTTCAAAAGCTCTTCCCATTCATTCAGTAATAACTTTATCGCTAATTATCTCACTGAAATGATCTATATATTGTTTTTTTGCGGGACAAATGAGGCTTTCTTTGGGCAGTACTTCATGATAAGAATTGTATTATTTTATATGCATTTGACAGGGAAGAAGAAGAAAAAAATGAAAATAAATCACCATTTCTTAGCTTTCAGCCATTATAGTTTAAAAATAAAATGTGCTATTGAAGATAAAACATACACACTTTATTTGCCTATTTGTCCCTGCTATAACAATGCTTAAAATGTGTCCATAGTGCAATGTATTTTGATAATATTTTATGTTGGGTTAGGGGTGAAGGAGTTAAAAAAATAATGAAAATGTTTCTATGGTTAGTGTATAATGGTGTATTTGGAAGTAGGTTTACTTTTTGGCCACAAAATGGTGCTATACTAACTCCGTTTTCTAAAAATAGAAAACAGAACCAAATGTTTACATGTGTTTCCAGGTGTTTATAAACAGGGATGCAGAAAAGCGTGGCAGAAGTTGTTAAGTGGTTAATAGGCTGCCACTGAGCAGAGATAACAAAACATTCAATCTACTTTGTAAATGTTTAGATATAAATTAAAACCATGAAATGTCTAACAAAAATGTCATTTTTAGGAGTAGGAGGATAAATACAATTGGTTATCTCATCAGCTTATTTTCACATCGGGTTCAATTTAACAACTTAATAAAACACCTTTGGTCAAGTGGATTGCAAAGTTTTTACCTGAATGTTCAGCAGGGCATAATTCTAATTTTTGCTCTCTGTTTATAATCAGCTTCTGAGCCAATAACCAAGTCATGGAAGATATGCAACTGTCTCTCGGATCAGGCTTCTTTTTCCAGCATATCCCTGGGTGCTCTGTCAGACTTAAATTTTTGGGGAATTTGAAGTCAAAAGAAAATATGCCTTCCAGCCATCACAATTTGGCCTAAACTAAATTTCCTCATATTCTTACCATTGTCCATTTTCGCTGCTTCTACTCCATAACCTTCAAGTACTGACTATTTACTTGCTTCTGTCTTGGCACGTGCCATAATAGTGAGCTAATCAATGCTATTCAAGGCACATGTCAATAATAATACCAGAGGTTCCCTGGCAAGCTCCAGAGGTTAACTTCTGATTTTAGATGTTCCAGAAGTTCAATCCTAGCTTTATTTTTCCTCCAGAATTTGTCAAATAAATGGAGCCAGTTCCTTCTCTAGAGTCTCAGCCTGCCAACTCTGCTGTGTACCAACATAAGAACTTGTCAGCATTTAATATGTTCAGGTCATGCTTTGTGGTTTTATTGCTTTGCCTAACTTTTAATTGCTGTCAGTCTGGGCTTTCTGAAGTTGCTCTGAAATTCATCTGGCTGTAGAGAGCACCTGGATGGATAACTGCTATACTAATAAAAGAACTGTCATAAACTTCCCATGAAGTATCTCAATTTATGACTGCTTCTTGCTGAATTCTAAAAGAAAGAATAATTCAAGTAACTGAGAGGGAATGAAATAGAGGAATGATCACAGTTTGCTTGGAATTCATATTTACAAATTCCCAGTTAGTCATGTCTGGCAGTTTTATTATGTATTCTGTATGTCTGTGTTAGATACATATTTCAACAGTGATTAGTGTAAATGGAATATCATGCATGGCACTGTTGGATCCAAGCTTCCTCTGAGATAATATATTAAAGCTCAACTAAAGACACAAACATTATCAGAATTGCTGAGATGCCTGTGTCATTTTTTTCAGCAGCTTTTTTCTTCCCTTATACTTCCCTTTATCAACTGAATGTGGACGTTTTTCCTACAGGAACGTATTGTGGAAGGTGTCACTACTATACTATAGTGTCATTATGAGTATGCAGTGCTACATTATTACTATTTAGTATTTCTATAGTGCCAACATCTTCTGCAGCACTGTATAGAACAGTGGTCCTCAAACTAAGGCCAGTGGGCCGAATGTGGCCCCCTGAGGCTTTTTACCGGCCCCCCACACACAAATTGTATCACTTATAGATGCGGTCAGCTACATCTTTAAATATTGGTGGTCTGCATATAGAATAGCAGTTCTGGCACCACCCATCCACAAGGAAGCCAGAAAGCAGTAATTTGCTGGTTTCCAATCAAATTCCACATCACGTGACACCGCTGTCCACTGCAGGTTGTCACCAGGGTATGCTTCACTGTCTGGCTTGCAAAGACTTCTACATCATTTTATGTATACTCCCCCCCAGCAGTCTGAAGTACGTTGACCCGGCCCTAAACCCAAAACGTTTGTGGACCCCTGGTATAGAGTATTGATTTGTCACTTAACTGTCCCCTCAGAGGGGCTCACAGTCTAATCCATACCATAATCAAATGTCTATGTATGTTAGTGAAAAAAAGGTAGTTGACACTACAGCAATTAGCAGCTAATGATAGGAGGGATAGGCAGTATCTACACGCTTCACTCGTTTGAATGCAACTTGCGTGCTCTGATCAAACAGAATTGCTGCACAAAGGAAGGAGAGTAAGGGAGAGATCTGCACTGCAAAACTGCTTTTATTCCAAAAAGAGGCACTGTGAAGCAATACACATCAAAATGAGCAAAATTGTAACATACCAGTGCTATAGAGCGGTGTGGTAGCGGTGGGTGCTGGATACTAATAGCCTGAAGGCCATTGCCGGCCGGGCATAAATAGATCTAAAGCTCGGCGTTCAACGTCTCTGCGCCGATCTGATGTGTCAGATGTGTCATACTGTATGTCTAGTATGTATCATGTAGTGAATGTATGGTAGCCTAGGGCCAATTAAGGGCCTGTTTCCATTTGCGAATGGGAGCTGATGCAACTACACATCACTTCCGCTCCCATTCATGTCACTTCCGCACCGGTTTTGTGGGTAAGCTGTCATACTATAAGGAGTTGGTAAAATTGGCCAGTGATTGGCCTAACAAAATTGGATCTGTGTATGCAGCCTAAGGCTAGTACACACTTTGAACTAACTTATTGAATACTATAAACAGATTGTGTAGGTAAACTCTTATACTATTTGGAGGTGGTAAAATCAGTGAGCAATTGGCCAATCATAATTGAAAGTGTGTACCAGCCTGGTACACACCTACATTTTGATTGGCCAATGACAGACCAATTTTACCTACACAATATGCTTATAGTATTCAAAATCTGTTGACCCTTATACTAAATGGAGGTGGTAAACTTGGCCAATACTTGGCCAATCAAAATTGAAGGTGAGTACCAGGCTTAGGGCCTTGTACACGTGGGTAGATATGCAGTTTGTGGACAATCTATTGTTCTGACTTCACAATTAGTCATCAATCAGATGGGAATCCCACCTCAACTTGTTCACGTTTGATGACTTTTAAATCTGATTTTCTGTTCCCAAGCAAGCTCCTGTTCTTGTCATTTTTTTGTCGTCCGATTGTTCACAAAAAGATGCAATGTGACATACATTCAACTGATCAGAAATTGAGAGCTCTCTTCCAATATGATAATTTAATCACAACATTCATTAGATCTGTAGTGAATATCACCCCCTGTGTACTGTGCCCAACTTTCCTGTAGCTTAACAAAAATGCTTTAAAATGGCACTCATGTGGTAGCCACATCTGCATAACTCCAGCTTGTTACATCCCCCCCTTTCTCCCCTGGATCTGCTGCAAGTAACTTTCTCCACAGACTCATCTGGGCTTCCTCTTCCATTGGACCGATGGGTAGTACTCGACCTTCAGCACCTCAACACAGTGCCTGATACCTGCACATAATGTGGTGCAGCTCCAACTGATTCCTGGCCCATATGACACTGGCTCCTATAGTGGCTCTAGCATCGGGAGGGAGCTGGTCTTCACAATTGTTGTTGCACATGCCTCTCCATGGCCGAGGAGGCCGCCAATGTGGTCCTGGACCCAGTGAGCACATCATGCCATCGATGTGACCCCGATCCAGGCTGGGACCAGCCACATCACCACCAGACTACTAATGCTGGATTTCACCTCCAGACTGGACATCTGAGATCACCCCCTTTGCCCTGAGGGGGTCAGGGATTACCGCTGCACATGTTGGCCACAACCCAGGGAAGCCAGGCCACCAGTCCTGGCCTCTTGGCATCGCTGCTACCAGGTAAGCCCAGTTACACCGATCCCAACATGCTGGCTCACATACACCCCACTCAGCAGCCCTGAAGCCATCACTCTTCAGCCTCCTAACAATCAAGTGACTTCTCCATTACGTGGGCCAGCCAAGTGGCAGCCAGAGGCTTCCAGGAGATCTAGGCTCTCAGACTTTCAATCAATTAGGCATCTTGCACGCTGCAAAGCCATCACAGCCGTCTCTCCCTGGATCCACTGCACTGCAGCTAAAAGTTTTCCAACTTTACCTACTTCACAAGTCTCCACAGCAGCCATGGGCTGACAGCAAACTATGCCAGAGGAGACAGGCCACTTTTGCTCCACACGCCAACAAGGTCACTATCGCCAGCCACCACTGCTCACCATTTTGGACCCACAGACTTGGTCATCTGCCTCCCACAGCAGTCATCGGCCCCAAGGGCTCTCTGCAAGGGGGGAACATGAGAGCATTAACTTTTTCTCTCCCTCTTCCTTTTTCTCCCTTTTTTTTCCTCTCCTCTCTCCCCTCCTCCAGGCATAGACTATGGGGTATCTGATTCATTCATGACTGCATAGCGTTTTGATCGCCCCCCCCTGGGTAATCCTGGGTCCATTTTTTGCATATCTTTTTATCTATGCCTGCCCTTTGTTTAATCCTCCATATACTTAATGCACCATACTATGTTTACTGTGCCATTGAAAGTTACTGTACCACCACCAACCCTGTTAGTGTCAAATAGTGGTGCTCATCTGAGCTAGGATGTCCGAGTTACTTGGATATCCTAGCTCTTTTTTCACTATTCGAGCTCGAATAACGAGCTCGAATAGTATTAACTATCCGGGCTGTGCTATCCGAGCGCACTCGGATAGCAAGCAGCTATCCGGAGATATCCTAGCTATCCGAGCTTGGATAGCGTCACGAGCTCGGATAGCGTCACGACAGATGTCACCTCGAGTTCTCACAAGCGAATCAGAGGGCTCCAAGCCCTCTGACTGTAGCCAATCACAGAGGGGGAGCCTGGCCAAGCCCCCCTCTATAAATAGCGGACGCCATCTTCCCTCACTCGTCCTGCTTGCGACTTACTGACTGATTGTACTGAGAGACTTCTCCAGTGCTTTTTGTCTGTGTGCAAGCGCATTGCTATTGTTCTAAACCTAGCATTTTTACACTCCAACACTTGATCTTCAACTGTATTGCTTTGTATTGTAGATAGATTGTATTTTAGGCAGTTTAGGTTGTGTGATTAGGGACTAGGGAGGGAGAGTCTGTCACTGGTGCTGCTGCTGCAGGCCTGCAGCCAGCAGCTAGGCCCTGTGCCTGCCCTGCTCTGTGCTCTTGCTCTAGTCTCTAGTTACCTCACCTCACCTGTGCTCTCACCTGTCCTTACTGTACTACTTCTGTGTTAGATAGATATTGTACTATTTTATAGTTAGCAAGGCCCAGCTTTACTGCTATACCTGTCCTGCTGTATCTGCTCTCTGTAATCTAGTCACACCTGTTGTATTGTTTAGCTAGATTCTTCTATTGTTTAGTTAGTACTGTAGTGTACTCTAGTCTGTGTATAGGTACCGTCCGTCACTGCGTTACATAGGGTCTTTGTGTGCGCAGTCAGTGCACGTCTGCGCTGTCCGCACCCTCTCGTTAGTTCTACACCCGTCCTATTGTTTATTACTTCTATTGTGTATTTGCTGACTTGTACTGTAGTCTGTGTATAGGGACACCGTCAGTCAGTGTCAGCTAGGGTCTTTGTGTGCGCAGTGCGCACTCTCTCGTTAGCGCTACACCAATCTCTGCTGTAGAGTACACCTGTCCGTCACCTCACACACCCACCACCACCAGTCCCACCCCATTAAAGTACCCCACTTGTCCCACCCGCCTTTACATACATAAGTTTTTTTTTTCATTTGTATAATATTAAAAATATACAATGTCTGGCACTGGCAGTCGCGGTCTGGGCAGGGGCAGCAAGGGCAGCAAGGCATCGCCAAGAGAGGAGGTCGTGGGCATGGCAGCCGCGCCACCACCACCATACGCAGTTTTGCGTCTGCACCAGTGGCTATTCCGCCATTAGCCACTGGCCGTGGACGCCTTGGCCGCCCAACAGCTGGGAGTCACGCTGCAGAGACACAGCAGCAGCAGCAGCGTGTGGCCCAGATGTTCCTCCCACCGCCAGGTGGTAGCCGTCCTATTGAGGAGAAGGACGCAGACGCTGCGGTGGAACTGATGGTGGATGAGCAGGCCACCATTAGCTCTGGAACAGAGTCCTCCACCCCCGCCAGTACTCCTGTTCGCAAGAGCAGCAGCAGCCGCCCAGCACTGCCTGGGGAGCAGGAGGAGGAGTGCAGTTCTCCAGCCCCAGTGGGCGACACCAGCACCCTGTCACTCAGCACCTTCTTTACCCCAAACACAGCGAGGGTATTGAGTGCTGTTGCGGCAGAATTTGAGGAGGAAGAAATGCTGATGGGCACTTTGGGGGATGATGCTTTGGACAGTCAGACAGTGGTGAGTGTCCATCAGCCCATGCATGCAGAAGGGGAGTTTGGGGGATCCCAGCAGGACATGTTTGTGGAGGGGGAGGATGATGATGACATTGTGAAGGACAAAGACTGGTTGCCACCAGGTCCTAGGAGTGGGGATTTCATCAGCTCTGAGGAGGAGGATGCGTCTGCGCGCCTTGCTAGAAGGATCAGCATCGCAGGCATGGGCAGGATCATAAGTGGGCGTGGTATGCAGGCCACACAGCGTGCTGATCAGGAGACGAGTTCTGCCAGTGCCACCACCAGCCGCACCAAGAACCCCCCAACAACCACAGGGAGACCAGCGGCAGCAGCACCTTCCAGCCGAAGGGGCAACTTCACCTCCCCAATATGGAATTTTTTCACCCTTCCATATTTGGAGTGCAAGTATGCCACCTGCAACCAGTGCCGCAAGCAGCTCAGCAGAGGGAAGGAGCCCTCTGCGTTTGGCACCACCTCTCTGGTCAACCACCTTGCAGGGAAACACTTTCACGAGCATGAGGAGTTCGTGAAGTTGAAGGAAGCTGGCAGTGGCAGACCCGCCACCACTGCGAAGCCGTCGGCAGCAGGAGTGCGTCAGCAACGCACTGCTCCTCCTCCCTCTGCAACTCCTGCCGCCGACACTGAGGCCTGTTCTGGCAGCCAGTCCTCAGTGGCCTCCTCTGCTCCCTCCACTGCTTCCCGTGCCAGCAAAAGACCTCCCCAGACCCTGCTCAGCGACACCTTCCAGGGGGTGGTCAGGGTTCTGCCTCCCAGCAGCCATCGCGTGCGTCAGCTAAACGGCTTGCTGGCACGGGCCATGTGCTCCCAACTCCTGCCTTATTCCCTTGTGCAGGACGGGAGCGACATGCGTGCGCTCCTGATGTGTGCAGCCCCCGATTGGCCAATCCCCAGCCGACATTATTTTGCATGCACGGCCATCCCTGCACTTCACCGCTCTGTGATGGCCAATGTCGGGAGAGGGCTGGAGGACGCGGTGGGTCAACGGGTCCACGTCACCATGGACTCGTGGAGCAGCCGGTTTGGGACAGGCCGCTATCTGTCCTTCACCGCGCATTGGGTCAGCTTGGTGGAAGGGGGTGAGGAGGGGGGAGCAGCATCGGCCGGCACTGCCAGAGCAGCAGCAGCACCAACAACGCAGTGGGTGGTGCCACCATGCAGGGTCAGCGGAACAGCAGCATGTTCCCTCTGATCCGCTTCCATCCTCCGCCACACCAGCCCAAACCCCCCGCCTCAGCAGCAGCGTGAAGCCCCGCCACTGCCAAGCGCTGCTGGAATTGGTCAGCCTGGGGAAGACCAAACTGACGGCGAACCACGTCCTGGCCAAACTCCAAGAGCAGGAGAGGAATTGGCTGACCCCCAGAGGCCTCAGAGTCGGAGAGGTGGTGTCCGACAATGGGGCAAACCTGGTCGCTGCCATCAGCAGGGGAGACCTGACCCACATCCCCTGCCTGGCGCACGTCCTGAACTTGGTAGTCCAAAAGTTCCTGCGGACCTACCAGGGGATGGACTGACTCCTTGAGGCGGCAAGGAAGGTTGTGCGTCACTTCCGGCACTCGCCTGCAGCCGTGGCGAGCCTAGAAGAGGTGCAGAAGGAGCTGCACCTGCCACAGCACCGGCTCATGCTTGATGTTCCAACTCGCTGGAACTCCACCTTGGCAATGTTGGAGCGTCTGGTTGAACAGAGGCAGGCTGTCAGCCAGTACGTTGCACGAGCAACAGTTGCCTCCCTCACTGCAACTGGGCGTGTCGCCACCAACCTCCCGTCCATCATCTCCACGAAGGACTGGGGGCACATGCAGCAGGTGTGCTCAGTCCTGGCACCCTTCCTGCAGGCCACCAATATGGTGAGCAGGGACCATGCAATGGCGTGCGAGTGGGTCCCCTTGGTGTGTGTGCTGGACAGGGCCCTGTATGCACTGGTGGAAGAGGGAGCTGCAGCCTTGGACCAGCAGGAGCTGCAGGCAGCTTCACAGGCCACCTCTGAGGAGGAGGGCTCGGATTTGGTGGAGGTCCCTGACCTTGCTGCTGATGAGGGGGAGCAGCAGAGCGCAGCTGGACTGGTGCGGGGGTGGAGAGAGGATGAGGTGGAGGAGGCAGAGGAGGACAGCAATGTCGGCTCTGGGGCTGCCGATGATGTGCCAACAGATGTGGCCAGACTGTTCCCAATGGCAGCGCACATGCTGAGGTGCCTGCGCAAGGACCCAAGGGTGATCCAGATGAAGCAGAGGGAGGACATCTGGATCTGCATGATGCTGGACCCACGTCTGAAGGGGAAGCTCAGCCAGTTCCTGCCTGCAGGAGGAGACCGTGCGCAACAAATGAGGGATTTGCAGCTGTCCCTTGTTGAGCGCTTGCAGGAAGCCTTCCCTGAGCCATCCACCCCCACTGTCCAGCCAGCACAGAGGCAGCAGCAGGTGCCTGCATCCACCAGCAGCAAGCGCTCGCGCACCACAGACCTGCTGTCTCTGACCCAAGAGCTCTACATGAGTGTAGAGCTGCCAAGGACTATAGAGGAGGTGCCTGCAGCAGCATCCTTCTCCAGTCACAGGAAGCGCTTGACCCGCATGGTGGCTGACTACATGGGGTCCTTCAGCGGGCTTGACAGCGTGGCCCCTGTTGATCCCATGGAGTATTGGGTCAAGCACCTGCCGATCTGGAGCGAGCTTGGGCAGTACGCCCTGGAAGTGCTCTCCTGCCCCCCTTCCAGCGTACTGTCAGAGCGTTGCTTCAGTGCAGCCGGTGGAGTCGTCACTGAGAAGCGATCTCGTCTGTCTCACAAGTCTGTGGACAGACTGACGTTTCTCAAAATGAACTAGGCTTGGGTGGAAGGCGAATTCATGGCCCCTGTTGTCGGCGAGAGGGGTACATGAAGTGACGACTGGCACACACACATACACCTGCTGCTGCTGCTGTTATATTTCATCCTGCTGTCTGTGTCTCCACTGCCAGGGAACACATTACAAGGTGCTGCTGCCCAAGCGCCACCAGCTATTACGCTCAAAAATAGCTGCATTAATTTGAAAAAAAAAATTGTAATTATTTTAGAGGTGTCCGGGTTGAAAACTGTGTTGTCCCAATTGTGTATTGAACACAATGTGGGCTTCACGACCGCTGTCTGGAACCTCATGCTGTTCATTTACGGCCCTGGAACCACCGCTAGGATCCAGGGCCTACTATGTCTTGCTGCCTGCCCTCCTGCCTGCTGCCAAATGCCAGTCTGCCACACACACTTATCCTCCTCACGCTGCCTGCTGTTATATTTCCTCCTGCTGTCTGTGTCTCCTCTCCACTGCCAGGGAACACATTACAAGGTGCTGCTGCCCATGCGCCACCAGCTATTACGCTCAACAATAGCTGCAATAATTTAAAAAAATTTTTTAATTATTTTAGAGGTGTCCGGGTTGAAAACTGTGCTGTCCCAATTGTGTATTGGACACAATGTGGGCTTCACGACTGCTGTCTGGAACCTCATGATGTTCATTTATGGCCCTGGTACCACCGCTAGGTACCAGGGCCTATTATGTCAGTCACATCACACTGCCTGACACACATTACTCCTCCTCCTGTAGCTGCATTGAGCTTCTGCTATCTGTATGCTGCTACCACTGCCAGGGAGAACAGAAGAAGAACTATTTTCTACTGCCACCTGCCCACCCACTCTCCTACCGAGTACCGACCGACTATTACCACACACTACAAATAGCTGCAAGCCTGCAACTACTACTTCCTCCTCCTGCTGATGTCTGTGTTTTACCACCGCCAGGGTACACAGAAAAAGGCGCTGTGGCTTGCAATGTGCCACTACCTACCTATTATGCCATCAACACAAATATAACTATGGTGTTATTACAATAAAGTATTTCCACAAATGAAGTAAAAAAAAATATTACAAAAGCAAGTAAAACCAAGACACATAATATAATGATAGAGAAGAAGAGGAAGAAGAAGAAGATGAAGAAGAAGAAGATATAGAAGAAGAAGATATAGAAGAAGACGAAGAAGATGAAGAAGATATAGAAGAAGAAGAAGATATAGAAGAAGAAGATATAGAAGATGAAGAAGATGAAGAAGATATAGAAGAAGAAGATATAGAAGAAGAAGATATAGAAGAAGATGAAGAAGAAGATGAAGAAGCAGAAGAAGATGAAGAAGATATAGAAGAAGAAGATATAGAAGAAGAAGAAAAAAGAAGATATAGAAGAAGATGAAGAAGATATAGAAGAAGAAGATATAGAAGAAGAAGAAGAAGAAGATATAGAAGAAGAAGAAGAAGATATAGAAGAAGAAAATATAGAAAAAGAAGATATAGAAGAAGAAGATATAGAAGAAGAAGAAGAAGAAGAAGAAGAAGAAGAAGAAGAAGAAGAAGAAGAAGAAGAAGAAGAAGAAGAAGAAGAAGAAGAAGAAGAAGAAGAAGAAGAAGAAGATGATATATAAGAAGAAGAAGATATATAAGAAGTAGAAGATATAGAAGAAGAAGATATAGAAGAAGATGAAGAAGAAGAAGAAGAAGATATAGAAGAAGAAGATATAGAAGAAGAAGATGTAGAAGAAGATGAAGAGGAAGAAGAAGAAGAAGATATAGAAGAAGAAGAAGAAGTTATAGAAGAAGAAGATGAAGACGACGTAAATGAAGACTTCCAACAACCATTTTGGACACACCTTCTCATGCAAACACTTTTCATGAAGTTAATTTACTTTTTTTGAGACCTTTTTTTATAACTACTACATCACCACATAATCACTTGATGTTTTTCTTCATAAAAAAGGTGGTTTCATGCATCATTGACCTCCTATACAAGTTTTACAAGCTATTTAAGGCCAGCTCGAATATTTTACTCGAATACAGACTCGGATAGTGACTTCGGATATCCGAGGTCGAATCGGATATTTGATTACATCGGATATCCGACTTCGAGTGAATTCGGATAGTTTACTATCCGAATTCGACCAAACTCGAATAGGATAATGAGGTATCCGAGCAACACTGGTGTCAAATCTATTCTGGATACAGCCCCCATTGTACTTAGCAAAATAAACCTTATCGATTCTGATTTTGAAAATCATTTTGCAGCTCACAGATTGTGTAATCCTTGAGGATGACTATTGATGGAAGCTCTGCTCTAGGATTAACATATGTAGCATATGTTGCTTGAACCATGACATGATGATCAAGTCATAAAGGCCTTTTTTTCTAACAGAATGAGTACCCTATTAAAGATCCCTTTTGATCAAGCCCTTTGTTATACTAGCAAAAAAAATGTCAGAGTGCTAGATTATAAGCTTTTTATGAAGAGTTCATGATTTTCATAAGTCTTAAAACTGACTGACAAAGAAACAATAATATGCTTGCTTGTCTCCAGTCAAAGAGACTATTTGAAAGTTCTGTTTTTGAAAAGCAATGCATACAAAAGGAAATTTTGAAGTACACTTGGTACTAGAATATCTGCGTTGAAAAAAAAAGTCTATTTTACAGCAGCACTGGTTAATAAAACTTCTTCTGGAATTCCTCTCAAAAATGTACTGATATTTCAGATTTTCCATCATATTATGCAAGGTTAACACATCTTTTGCTTCGAAATAATATTTTTTCTTATTATTCTTCCTAAATTAAGAGCTATTCCTGGTGGTAGAATACAAAATTAGCATTATCCCCTAGGAAGCCACACATATGATCAAATATCACCAGGTATTATTATTATTTAGTATTTATGTAGAGTCTTCTCCTCTCCTCCACTCACGGCGCTACAATCAGGGATGCTCATCCGGATTTCGGATATCTGACCATTTTTACACTATCTGGCCGGATCCGGATAGTTGGGCAGAAATCCAGATAGCTATCTGCGGATAATTTCACGGCCAACCCGGATATCCGCAGATTTCTCCTAGATATCCGAATCCGAATTACCAATTCAATGGCAAAAAGGACCACCTTCTCCTCCCTCTGGTCTTCCAGGGATTTGTAGTATGTCAAAAGCAAGCTCTCATACATTGGCCGGGTATCGAACCCAGGTCAACTGCTTGGAGGGCAGCTATGCTCACCACAATACCACCAACCACACACAGCACTTTGAAGTCTGGAAGATTCCAGGGCAAGGGTGGGAAGGATGAAAAGCTAGGTGGCCATGCAACCATTCCTGCTAACTTAAAGCTTACTTATAGACAGTCATACGAGACACATGCCGGGTGCAGGGCTGTGTGGTGAGTGATCCTATAGACAGTCATACGAGACACATGCCGGGTGCAGGACTTTGTGGTGAGTGAACACATTGGCTTAAGACTTTACCAAATCCAATGCTCCAATATGGGGAAGCTTCTCTGTTTGCTGTGTTTTTTTTTTTTCAAGTGTGGTGTCACAGTTCACTCATCTTTTCAACCACAAGAAAGGCCCAGGAGTAGTCTTAGCTACTGTAATATCTATGTTACGGCAGGACCCTTATAACACTTTCTATTACAGGGCTATGGAAACCGTTTTGCCCATGAGATAAAGCGAGGTGCAAAAATGAAATCATATCTAGCAGAAGATGGTTTTGATCCATCAACCTCTGGGTTATGGGCCCAGCACACTTGAGTGACAGTTCCGGTTAGAGTGCTGTACAGATGCATTGCTATCAACACAGAAAGGAACAGATAGAAGATAGTGCAAAGCAATGGTGGGTAAGTGAACTATAAAAAAAATGTTTCTGACCTTGAATGTGTTCCTGAAGTGACAAGTAGCATGATGTGGATCAATACCAATCCTATTTCCAACTTGTCTGCGTTCCCTTTTTGTGACTTAAAGTTAATGATCCAGTGTTACAAAATTACAATTTTTCTGCAGTCAGAGAAGTGGTCTGCATCTACATTCTCCCTAGTAACTAATTAGAGGTCATACAATGTCTGTGTAGGTGTAAATATACTGCTAAGAGCAAGAACCAAATAAGAAGTTAAGTAGGTCTTCATTACCATGGATGTCAAATGAATGAACAAGAACTATAAGCAATAAATGACAGTGAGAGAGCAATCAAGCCTTGATTTAAACCCTTCAAATAAAAATATGGCATGCCAGAAAAATCTGACTAATCATCACAGTATTTCCATACAGTATATAGAATTTTTATCCCATGACTTTACTTTCACTTCAGATTCACTTTGACAAACATGCAATTGTAGAGAGTGGTCAAAAGACACACCCTAAAAGGAAAAAAGAACACAGAGACAACGTGGGTCCTGATGGTTCAGTATGTCACAGGTTGAATATTTAAAATAAACAACAGATCTTATTCTCACAAAGGGAGGTTGCAGATGGGCAACCAACCACTTAAGGCAAGTGGAGATGTATAAACCCAGCTCCACTCCAGTATACAGGCAAGCTGGGTATAGTTGCACTGTTGCTACAAGAAACAATCGAATGGTCCTCAGGATGGCTAAGCCACAAAGGGCCAAACAATACAGCCCTCCAGAGGAGGTATAAAACAGAAGACACCCAAATAGATGGTAAAATATATTAAAAACAAATATAAATAAATAAATTAGGTGGCTTAACTCATTGAAGACAAAGTCATAAGATTAATGTATGCAAAGGCAACACATTTTGTGGGTCTGTGCCCACCTCCTCAGACCAAATGAAGTGCCCAAGTGTGCTGTGAGCAGCAATTTAGGAGCCTCTCTTCCCCCCTTGTACTTTAACAAAGAGACTAAAATGCTGGTACTGTTTTCATTGTTATTATGAGGAGTAGTATAAGTAGTCGTTGTCATAATTTTAGAAGTACCGTAGTTATTTATTTAGCACTGAGCTGTTTTCAGTAGCCCTTTGCAGAGCAAATAAAGCAATTCTTGTTCAATCTATTGACTCTTTCAAGCTTCTGATGCTTCTTGGAAAGAAGCTATTTAATCCAGCAGTTTGTTTCTTTGATGTGGGAGAGAACCAGAATACCTGGTAAATAAAAAACTGTGATAACAAAAAAGCCCCATGCCGAAAACTGTGCTGGCCATATTTCAAGTCTTATAATGACTGTATTTCCAATAACCTTGTTTCTGAATGTATAACTGACTATTATGTGTTCATTAAAATCCTGTGTTATATTCATGCCTTTTACAGAAATAATTTGCTTTCTCAGTTTCCTCTACAGGCCATTTGAAATGTCACTATTGCTTAGGCCAGCTGTGACAAATATATTTGCAATGTGTTCAAAAATGCACTCTAAAGAGCAATGATGATATGCAAATCGGAGTCATTCATAGCAGTTTAAGCTGACCTATACCAATTCACACAACAGTATGTTAAACAAATCAGCCCCCAGAGTTAAGATTAATACTGTAACAGAGACATCTGAAGTACTCCTCTTTCTCCTTGAATCCATGGGACTCCTGTGTCATTTATATGATTAATGCTGAGCTCTGAGACAGGAAGTGTGGGCGGCTCCCAAATGAGGACACAGGCAGCAATAAAAATTTAACAGAAATGTTAATACTTCCCAGTCTACCTTACAAAGTTTCGTTTTTTATTACTAAGTCACGAATGAGATTTTCTTTTATTGTCTGTCTGATGAGAAGAAGTGAGAGAAATATAAAAAAAAATGAACTCTGTACAAAATATAAAATATATGATGCACCTATACATGTGTAAGGTTAAAGGACCACTACTGTGAAAACATCATAAACTTTAACATACATATGTACAAATGCTTATAGGAATTGCATATCTTTTTTTTTTTTTCAAACTCATGACCTCATGTTTCACAGGCATATATATTACTTTTCTCCTATTTTGCTATCACTTACAGTAGACACTAAAAAATAGAACAGATCTGACAGGTTTTAGACTAACCCATCTCCTCATGAGGAATTCTCAAGGTTTCCTTTTTTTCTTTACAAAAGCATTCCCTGAAAATGCTTTTGTAACTGAACTACTGTTCAGTAAGTGCTTTTGAAAATAAAGAAAAGTATATGCCATGAGGAGATGGACTAGTGCAAAACCTTTTCATTCTGTTAGATTTTTACTGTCCACTGTAAGCGACAGCAAAATAGGAGAAAAGTAATCTATATTGCATGGTAATCTGGGAAAAATGTACTTATTATAAATGGTAACAAGTGAAGCTGACAACTTGTCAGTACATGTAGTTGGTGTGGTGAGGAAGGGGTGGGAGCTATGCACTAAGCAAATCATAACAACAGACCACATCCATTTTACATCCAAAGACACTTGCTCACTTTGGGTCCGGGCGTGGGGGTGGTACGAGGGAGCACATAATTAAGCAGTGAGAAGCTGCTTCAGGTCACCTAACCACACATACAGGAACTAATTTCTGACTCTCCCTCCACTATGTTGGAAAGTGACAACATGTGAAGGACTACATTAATAGTTTACACATAACAGCGAATGTTTCTTAAAGGCAAAGAATGACCAGATGGTACTTCTATAAAACGTTACAAGCTTTTAGTTGAGTCGTACATTTTCCCAGGATAACAGAGAGGAGAGAAAGGGTGGAAGGATCGGACTACACAGAGGAGGGACAAACGGTGGAGGGAGGAGATGGGAGAAAGGGGGGGTGGACCTGCAGGCTCGTCTCTTGCACACTGTACTATGTGCATTCAAATCTGTTATGGCATGAAATGATGAATGAAATGAACATACATACAGGATGCCAAATCAGAATGAGAAAAGAGCACTGTATTCAGTGCCCTAAAAGGAAGCATTGTCTCCTAGGGCACATACAGTTTGTAACCATATTGGAAGAGGATCAACACGGTTCAGCTGCATATCGGTTCAATACATGTATGGCCAATGGCATTAAATTCTATAGCCCATAATTTGCTAAAGCTAGACCAAGCTTAACTGCCCTTGTTCTCCATCTGAAAATTTTGAATGTGTGCATGACGGTGGGTTGGATGGATTAGTAACATAATTAGGGGAAAGGGGAATGAAAAAAAGAGAGAGTGGGGAGGGGAAAGAGGAAAGGGGGACAGTTCAGGTAGAATTTGGAAGACACATGGGGACTTTACATATAGAAATATGTTGCAATCAACAACATGGGGCTATTCCTCCAAAAAGCATGCCAATTTCAAATGGTCATTTAGGCCTAGAGGTCCTAGGGCATTCATTTTGAGAATGAGGCAGGACTCTTTTCTCACATTCTCATTGGTCTCACTGTTTGTCCAATGTAATACAAGCCACAAGGGCATAATCACAGTGTAAACTACATATTTTGTTTTACATGTGATCAAATACCTCAACTCTGAATAAATGCCCGCCAGTCTTATGTTAGTCTTAATCAGTCTCATGGTGTTCCATCATTTGTGGACATATTTAACAATGGCCACAATGGGTCTAGCTCGATCCAAGGGGGGGAGTTTTTAATTCCCTGTGAACTAGCATGTCGTATAGTGTTGGGGCTCTCCTGAGGTCAATGACCATTTTTTACATACAACCTGCTTAATTTTTTATGACATTGGAGTGAAATCACAATAATAACTGGGAGGTTGTGATTTCCCTCCACTGGTTGCGCTGGCTCTTTTTTTCAGTCTCTGAAAGAGAAAATAACCCTCCTGTTTAGAGGCTGTATCCTTGGCTACCCTGAGAAGTTCTGGGTCATAGTCCCTGTGTTCAAGTATTCAAGTCTTGTTCGGAGAGCTGTTGCCTGGTTCTCAAAAACATCCAGAGTGCCATTATTCTGTCAGAGTGGTAAAATCTGACCATAAGGAATGGCATTCTATACATGTTCGGATGGAAGCTAAAATAGAGCAGGATGTAGTTCATGGCACTCAATTTCCTAAACCCCCAGCTGGCCATTTCACCTGCCCATATCACAAGGATGTCATCCATAAAATGAACCCTTTCTTGCATGGTATGGCATAGTGCTTCCATCTCAATCAGAGCATGTCAGCATGTCCTCTCCAGTTTGATGGCCAGTGATGAAGCTTTGGAGCGCTGTGTGAACACTCATTTTTTTCTGTGCTGCTACTCCTTACAGAGTGCCACAGTATACTCTCCACTTTGCTGTACTTCTTATAAATATGTGTACATATGTATTTTCAATTTTAAAAATTGTGGTCGTTTAAAAGGAACCTGAGGTAAGAGAGATGTGGAGGCTGCCATGTTTTTTTTTAAATACCAGTTATCTGGCTGTCCTACTCATCAGTGGTCAGTAGTGTCTGAATCACACTACTGAAACAAGCATGCAACTAATCTTGTCGGTTTTTTTTTTTTTTTTTTTGTGAGAAAAATTTGATCTGTGTGCTTGTTCAGGGTCTAAAATTATTATATGCAGTGAATCATCGGACAGCCAGGGCATGTTCATTGTTTAAAAGAAAATAAACATGTCAACCCCCATATGTCTCTCACCTAGGGTTCTCTTTAAATTCATATATCGTTGTACTCTTTTGTCACTTGTTATTTGTGTCTTTCCTACAGAAATTGATAAAAAATAAATATATGACTTTTCTTTCAGGTTTTAAAGGGGTTCTGTATGGCTTTTTAAAAGCAAAAAGTGTGACTTACCTGGGGCTTCTACCAGCCCCCTGCAGACATCTTGTCCTGCGCTGGCCTCAACGATCCTCTTGTTCTCGTCCTGCTGATCACTTCCCAATTAGTCATATAACTAACTAGACAAATTCCACTGCATCTGTGCGGCATCCTTGCTCCCGCTCATGTCTCCAAGAGCTTCCTGCTTGCACAGGAAGCTCCCGGAGACGCGAGCGGGAGTGCAGACGCAGTGCATTTGTATAATTAAAGGGACTCAGAGGAGTGCCAAAATGTGAAAGAATACACTTACCTGGGGCTTCTTTCAGCTCAGGGTAGGCGGCGAGGTCCCGCAGCGTTCTCCTGGCTTCTCTCCTTCAGCCTCTGCCAGCCCTCTTTTTCAGCATCACCCGGCGACACCTGGGCCTGGTGTTGGCTGGCTCTTCCTGATCAATGATTCAATGCGTCATCACACTGGCCGCCATGATGACGCGAAGCAGCCGGTGTGATGAGGCATCGCGTCATTGATCAGGAAGAGACAGCCAACACCAGGCCCAGGTGTCGCCGGGTGAGGCTGAAAACGGGGGACGGCGGATGCTGAAGGAGACGAGCCAGGAGGATGCCACAGTACCTCACCGCCTACCCTGAGATGGAAGAAGCCCCAGGTAAGTGTATTATTTTACATTTGGGCACTCCTCGGAGTCCCTTTAAACGAATATATAGGAAGTGACCCACGGCACAAGAACCAGAGGAACGTTGAGGCTGGCTCGGGACAACATGACTGCAGGGGGCCAGTAGAAGCCCCAGGTAAGTGATACTTTTTGTTTTTAAAATACAATACAGAACCCCTTTAAATGACAACACAAAATTGTTACTGTGATTCTGCTTTTTTCCTTGTTAGGTGTTGGCCAGCAAAAAAATCTAATTGAATTCATAGACCCAGATTCAGAATTATCATTTCAAATCCCATATTCATAACTTTCTGTAAACAACAATTATAACCAAGGATGGGATTTTAGCAGCTAGCAGAAACTACTGGGGATCATGGGAAGTGTAGTCCTATGCCTAACAAGAACACAACACAATACAAGAGGCAGTATCAATTGCCGCCTATAGCACTGTTGTTACTGAATAACAACAGCTCTAGGTATATGATATCATCATGTTATTCAAAACTCTTTATAGCAAGTGCAAAGCTTTATTTCTCAAAAGTTTTAAAGTGAACATAATCAAGAGAGGGCCAGGGAGTAGTGTTGGGCGAACATCTAGATGTTCGGGTTCGGGCCGAACAGGCCGAACATGGCCGCGATGTTCGGGTGTTCGACCCGAACTCCGAACATAATGGAAGTCAATGGGGACCCGAACTTTTGTGCTTTGTAAAGCCTCCTTACATGCTACATACCCCAAATTTACAGGGTATGTGCACCTTGGGAGTGGGTACAAGAGGAAAAAAAATTTTAGCAAAAAGAGGTTATAGTTTTTGAGAAAATCGATTTTAAAGTTTCAAAGGGAAAACTGTCTTTTAAATGCGGGAAATGTCTGTTTTCTTTGCACAGGTAACATGCTTTTTGTCGGCATGCAGTCATAAATGTAATACATATAAGAGGTTCCAGGAAAAGGGACCGGTAACGCTAACCCAGCAGCAGCACACGTGATGGAACAGGAGGAGGGTGGCGCAGGAGGAGAAGGCCACGCTTTGAGACACAACAACCCAGGCCTTGCATGAGGACAAGAAGCATGCGGATAGCATGCTTTGTACCACCATGCAGTCATAAATGTAATAAAGATAAGTGGTTCAATAAACAGGGACCACGCGGCAACGCTAACCCAGCAGCAGCAGACGTGATGGAACAGGAGCAGGCGCAGGAGGAGAAGGCCACGCTTTGTGAGACACAACAACCCAGGCCTTGCATGAGGGCAAGAAGCGTGCGGATAGCATGCTTTGTACCGCCATGCAGTCATAAATGTAATAAAGATAAGTGGTTCAATAAACAGGGACCACGCGGCAACGCTAACCCAGCAGCAGCAGACGTGATGGAACAGGAGCAGGCGCAGGAGGAGAAGGCCACGGTTTTTGAGACACAACAACCCAGGCCTTGCATGAGGGCAAGAAGCGTGCGGATAGCATGCTTTGTACCGCCATGCAGTCATAAATGTAATAAAGATAAGTGGTTCAATAAACAGGGACCACGCGGCAACGCTAACCCAGCAGCAGCAGACGTGATGGAACAGGAGCAGGCGCAGGAGGAGAAGGCCACGCTTTGTGAGACACAACAACCCAGGCCTTGCATGAGGGCAAGAAGCGTGCGGATAGCATGCTTTGTACCGCCATGCAGTCATAAATGTAATAAAGATAAGTGGTTCAATAAACAGGGACCACGCGGCAACGCTAACCCAACAGCAGCAGACGTGATGGAACAGGAGCAGGCGCAGGAGGAGAAGGCCACGGTTTTTGAGACACAACAACCCAGGCCTTGCATGTGGACAAAAAGCGTGCGGATATAGCAGCAATGCTTTTTGCCGCCATGCAGTCATAAATGTAATACAGATGAGAGGTTCAATAAACAGGGCCCGGAAACGCAACACCATCCCAGATGTTCATTGGTCATGTTACTTGGTTGGGGTCCTGGAGTGTTGCGTAGTCATTTCCAATCCAGGATTGATTCATTTTAATTTGAGTCAGACGGTCTGCATTTTCTGTAGAGAGGCGAATACGCCGATCTGTGACAATGCCTCCGGCAGCACTGAAACAGCGTTCCGACATAACGCTGGCTGCCGGGCAAGCCAGCACCTCTATTGCGTACATTGCCAGTTCGTGCCAGGTGTCTAGCTTCGATACCCAATAGTTGAAGGGTGCAGATGGATGGTTCGACACAGCTACGCCATCTGACATGTAGTCCTTGACCATCTTCTCCAGGCGATCGGTGTTGGAGGTGGATCTGCACGCTTGCTGTTCAGTGGGCTGCGGCTGCATGGGTGTCAGAAAATTTTCCCACTCCAAGGACACTGCCGATACCATTCCCTTTTGGGTACTAGCTGCGGCTTGCGTTGTTTGCTGCCCTCCTGGTCGTCCTGGGTTTGCGGAAGTCAGTCTGTCTGCGTACAACTGGCTAGAGGAGGGGGAGGATGTCAATCTCCTCTCTAAAGTCTCCACAAGGGCCTGCTGGTATTCTTCCATTTTGACCTGTCTGACTCTTTCTTCAAGCAGTTTTGGAACATTGTGTTTGTACCGTGGATCCAGAAGGGTATAAACCCAGTAATTGGTGTTGTCCAGAATGCGCACAGTGCGTGGGTCACGTTCAATGCAGTCTAGCATGAATTGAGCCATGTGTGCCAGAGTCCTACCAGAATCCTCATCATCCTCTTGTGAGCGTTGTGATAGTTGTTGTGATGCATCATAGTCGTCACCTTCCTCCTGGTCTGCTTCTGCTGACCATTCGCGTTGAATTGTGGAAGTCCAACGTGCACCGCTCTGGCCCTCGTCAGTGGTGGCATGAAATTCCTGCTCCAACTCCAGCTGTTCCTCCTCCTCTTCTTCGTCATAGCTGCTGGGGCCAGCGTTCCCTGAGGCGGATGGCCTGATGTTGGTACTATCACGCTGATCGTTTTCTCCTTCAGATTCCCCCAGTTGCATCATGACAGCTGTTTCCTTGATTTTTAACATCGACCTCTTCAGTAAACACAGCAGTGGTATGGTAATGCTGACTGAAGAGTTGTCACTGCTCACAAGCAACGTGGATTGCTCAAAATTTTGGAGGACTTGGCAGAGGTCCAACATGTTGGCCCAATCGGATCCACAGAAGCTTGGCAGCTGGCCGGATGCGCCTCGGTACTGCGCCGTCATGTACTGGACCACTGCACTCTTCTGCTCGCAAAAGCGGGCTAGCATGTGCAGCGTAGAATTCCAGCGCGTAGGGACATCACACAGCAAGCGATGGTGGGGGAGATTGAAGCGCTCCTGCATCTTGGCGAGTGCCCCCGAAGCAGTACTGGAATTTCTACAATGTTTGGACACTCGACGCACCTTCAACAGCAGATCGGGCACGCCTGGGTATGTCCTCAGGAACCGCTGAACTACTAGGTTCATCACGTGCGCCAGGCAAGGGATGTGTGTCAGCTTAGCCAACCTTAAAGCGCGAATGAGATTACTCCCATTATCACACACAACCATGCCCGGTTTCAGGTCCAGCGGTGCCAGCCACAAATCCGTCTGTTCCTTTATTCCCCTCCAAATTTCCTCCCCTGTGTGCTGCTTATCCCCAAGGCAGATTAGCTTCAGCAACGCTTGCTGACGCATGCCAACAGCTGTGCTGCACTGCTTCCACGATCCTACTGCTGCTGGGTTAGCGTTTCCGGATGAGGTACAGCTTTGAGATGCGTTGGAGGAGAAGGAGTCAGAGAGGTAGGTGCTGCTGTTATCCAGTGGGAGGGACGGCGGTGCAGCTGTTTGTGGCGTGGGCAACACCCGTGCCGTAGCAGGTGAGGAATCGCTGCCAGGCTCCACAAGGTTCACCCAGTGCGCGGTAAGGGAGATGTATCGACCCTGGCCGAACGCACTCGTCCAGGTGTCAGTGGTGAGGTGAACCTTGCAGGCAACGGCATTCTTCAAGCTTCGGGTTATTTTGCTGACCACGTGCTCATGCAACTCAGGCACTGCAGAGCGTGCAAAGTGGTAGCGGCTGGGAACCACGTAACGTGGGATGGCCACTGACATCATGCCCTTGAAGCTGTTTGTCTCCACCAATCGATATGGCAGCATTTCGCAGGCCAGAAGCTTGGCTATGCTGGCTGTTACTGCCACGGCCCGGGGGTCATTTGCTGGCAATTTCCTCTTGCGCTCAAACATCTCCGACACAGACAACTGAACCGTAGCGCTGCACACGGAAGGGCTGTTGGTTGTTGTGTTTGATGAACACTGGGAGACCTCAAGAGCACTACTCCGGAAAGTGACAGTGTCAGCGTCGTCTGATGTTTGTGAATGTTGTGAACCACGCAATGGCTGGGCTACTGCTGCTGCTGAGGCGGGTCTGGTGAACCCAAGGGAGGCAGTGTTGTTTCTGGTACCCTGTCCTGACGCGTTTGCCCAAAGAGTGGGATGTTTGGATAGCATGTGACGGCTCATGCTGGTGGTGGAGAGGTTGTTAATATTTTTCCCCCTGCTCAGGCGGGTCTTGCACACCTTGCAAATCGCCATGGTAACATCCTCAGTGCAGTCTTCAAAGAAAGCCCAGACTTTGGAGCACCTGCCTCCTTGCTGGCGATTTCTGTTTGCTCCTCTTTTGCCTCTCACTTGAACTTCCACGCTTGTGGTGCCTGAAATTGCGCGCCGCCTACCTTGTGGCACAAGGCGAACTCGTGCAGCAGTGGGTTCTTCAACAGACTCATCTGTGCTGCTGCTACGACGGCGATGTTCTCGTTCACAAACAAAATCTGGGTCTCTGTCCACATTGTCCATACCCTCCTCTTCCATCTCCTCAAACTCGTCATATGTCATTGTGGGCCACCGCCGTGGAGTAGAGCTCCCCACAACAACCTCTGCGCAGCACACTCCAACGTCGTCTTCCAGATCTTGTCGGCCGACCTCCTGCAATTGCAACCCCTCCTGGCCAAATTGCTCTGGGATTTGGGTTTCCGAGTCCTCTTCGGACTCGCCTTGTATTTCAGTGCGCGGTGCATTTCCCACAGTTAACGGTTGTGAATCCAGGCACAACATTTCTGGCTGTTCCTCCATTGACCTTTGAAAGGTGGAAGTTTGTTGGGCTGGGAATAGCTCCTGCGAATACCCCATTGTGTCCTGAGGTAATTCATCGGACTGGTTATCTGGCAGTTGTGTGCGTGGTGTCGCTGCCGGTTGTGTCAGCTTTGTGCCCACTGGCTCCTTGTAACTGGCTGAGGACTCGGACCTCGTGCGTGATGTGCTGGTGCTGCTTAACCCACTGCTGGACGCTTGAGAGGTCATCCAAGTAATTATCTGGTCCTGTTCTTTTGGATTTGTGAGGGTTGTTGTCCTGGACAACATGGGCGGTATTGAGTGGGTTTTCTTGGGTGCTCCCCTGTGGCCTGTACGTGAACCGTCAGGGGAAACACCTCTTCCCTTGCCCCTCCCTCTTTCACCGGATTTCTTCCTCATTTCACTTATCCTTACAGTACACGCTGACTGGCAGCAGTACAGTGGCAGTACAGAAATGCTATACAGTACCACTATTCCCAGCAGCGACACAGAGCACAATGCTATACAGTGACGGGTGAGCGGTGTACCACTATTCCCAGCAGCGACACAGAGCACAATGCTATACAGTGACGGGTGAGCGGTGTACCACTATTCCCAGCAGCGACACAGAGCACAATGCTATACAGTGGCGGGTGAGCGGTGTACTACTGTTCCCAGCAGACACAGAACAGTACACAGAATGCTATATAGTGTGGCTGAACGAGCGGTGTACTACTGTTCCCAGCAGACACAGAACAGTACACAGAATGCTATATAGTGTGGCTGAACGAGCGGTGTACCACTGTTCCCAGCAGACACAGAACAGTACACAGAATGCTATATAGTGTGGCTGAACGAGCGGTGTACTACTGTTCCCAGCAGACACAGAACAGTACACAGAATGCTATATAGTGTGGCTGAACGAGCGGTGTACCACTGTTCCCAGCAGACACAGAACAGTACACAGAATGCTATATAGTGTGGCTGAACGAGCGGTGTACTACTGTTCCCAGCAGACACAGAACAGTACACAGAATGCTATATAGTGTGGCTGAACGAGCGGTGTACCACTGTTCCCAGCAGACACAGAACAGTACACAGAATGCTATATAGTGTGGCTGAACGAGCGGTGTACTACTGTTCCCAGCAGACACAGAACAGTACACAGAATGCTATATAGTGTGGCTGAACGAGCGGTGTACCACTATTCCCAGCAGACACAGAGTGGCAGTAAACAGAATGCTATATAGTGTGGCTGAGCGAGGTACACAGAGTGGCAGTAAACAGAATGCTATATAGTGTGGCTGAACGAGCGGTGTACTACTGTTCCCAGCAGTGACACACAATGACTGGGGGGGACCCTGGCTAGCGTGGCTGGAGCGCGAACTACCCTGCCTGCCTACCCAAAGCTAAACCCACAGACAAATGGCGGAGATATGACGTGGTTCGGGTATTTATTTACCCGAACCACGTGACCGTTCGGCCAATCAGAGCGCGTTCGGGTCCGAACCACGTGACCCGTTCGGCCAATCACAGCGCTAGCCGAACGTTCGGGGAACGTTCGGCCATGCGCTCTTAGTTCGGCCATATGGCCGAACGGTTTGGCCGAGCACCGTCAGGTGTTCGGCCGAACTCGAACATCACCCGAACAGGGTGATGTTCTGCAGAACCCGAACAGTGGCGAACACTGTTCGCCCATCACTACCAGGGAGGTGCATGGGAAACATACAGTAAAAAACAAAACAGTAATATAAAACCTCCTAGAGATTCTAATTTTTTTATGTTATCCTAAACTAAAATAAATAAATGGGAGGAGAGCCTCTTTATTGTGACTATGATATTAAAGTTTTCATAGAAATATGATGGTATTGCTGTGTGTTTTACATTACTGATCCCTGAATATCATCTTTTGTCTTTTCACTGTCATAATACCAGATGGCTTTTTCAAACACAGATTTGGCCTCTACACTTAATCACTTGCTTACTTGCATTTTGAAATTGCTGCAAAATGCTTCATTTGTTTTTATTTTGCAAAGTTAGTGTAAAAACTCGGTAGGTTTCTAGTAGTTCTTTTGGATATGTATCATTTGGGAAATAACAGTTGGAGTCAGGCATTTGAGTTTCAGATCACTTGGGCACTATTTGTTTTGGGTGATGATCTTTTAAGCTTGTGCTTCTTACACCATTCCCTGGTGTTCAATTCTTAACCCCTGTGTTGAGTTTTAGCAACTGATACCCCACTAAAGTCTAGATTTAGCTTTTGTTTAAATGCGTTACAAACCTGAATGGAAGAACAGGTGATGACCACAGTGTGCAGCAATACAGATATATATACAGGAATAATATACAACAATCGCGGTACAAAAGGGAGCAGGCAGAAATCACAGTCAAACGTAATGCAAGTCAAGCAACAAACCAATCAAAGTACAGAGGAGCAGGAAGGAATCACAATCAGACAAAGTATACAGGGTTCAGCAAGAGAAAGGCAAATATAATCTCAGGGCAAGGAATAGGTCAGGTAGCAGGTTGTCCAGAAGCTCAAGGCTGCAAAGAACTGCTAAGGTCTGGCAACCAGAAGGAGGAAAAGGAAGTTCTTATATAGTCCAGGTAGCAAACAGGATGCATGTGGGAATTGCTGAAGAGCTGCTCACTAGTGTTGGGCGAACACCTAGATGTTCGGGTTCGTGAACGTTCGCCGAACATCGCCGCGATGTTCGGGTGTTCGCGCCGAACTCCGAACATAATGGAAGTCAATGGGGACCCGAACTTTCGTGCTTTGTAAAGCTTCCTTACATGCTACATACCCCAAATTTGCAGGGTATGTGGACCTTGGGAGTGGGTACAAGAGGAAAAAAAATATTTGAAAAAGAGCTTATAGTTTTTGAGAAAATTGATTGTAAAGTTTCAAAGGAAAAACTGTCTTTTAAATGTGGAAAATGTCATGTTTCTTTGCACAGGTAACATGCTTTTTTTCGCCATGCAGTCATAAATGTAATACAGAGAAGAGGTTCCACGAAAAGGGATCGGTAACGCTAACCCAGCACCAGCAGCAGCAGACGTGATGGAACAGGAGGAGGTGCAGGAGGAGAAGGCCACGCTTTGTGAGACACAACAACCCAGGCCTTGCATGAGGACAAGAAGCGTGCGGATAGCATGCTTTGTACCGCCATGCAGTCATAAATGTAATAAAGATAAGTGGTTCAATAAACAGGGACCACACGGCACCGCTAACCCAGCAGCAGCAGACGTGATGGAACAGGAGGAGGTGCAGGAGGAGAAGGCCACGCTTTGTGAGACACAACAACCCAGGCCTTGCATGAGGACAAGAAGCGTGCGGATAGCAAGTTTTGTACCGCCATGCAGTCATAAATGTAATAAAGATAAGTGGTTCAATAAACAGGGACCACGCGGCAACGCTAACCCAGCAGCAGCAGACGTGATGGAACAGGAGGAGGCGCAGGAGGAGAAGGCCACGCTTTGTGAGACACAACAACCCAGGCCTTGCATGAGGACAAAAAGCGTGCGGATATAGCAGCAATGCTTTTTGCCGCCATGTAGTCATAAATGTAATACAGATGAGAGGTTCAATAAACAGGGCCCGGAAACGCTACACCATCCCAGATGTTCATTGGTCATGTTACTTGGTTGGGGTCCTGGAGTGTTGCGTAGTCATTTCCAATCCAGGATTGATTCATTTTAATTTGAGTCCGACGGTTTGCATTTTCTGTGGAGAGGCGGATACGCCGATCTGTGACGATGCCTCCGGCAGCACTGAAACAGCGTTCCGACATAACGCTGGCTGCCGGGCAAGCCAGCACCTCTATTGCGTACATTGCCAGTTCGTGCCAGGTGTCTAGCTTCGATACCCAATAGTTGAAGGGTGCAGATAAGTTGTTCGACACAGCTACGTCATCTGACATGTAGTCCTTGACCATCTTCTCCAGGCGATCGGTGTTGGAGGTGGATCTGCACGCTTGCTGTTCAGTGGGCTGCTGCTGCATGGGTGTCAGAAAATGTTCCCACTCCAAGGACACTGCCGATACCATTCCCTTTTGGGCACTAGTTGCGGCTTGCGTTGTTTGCTGCCCTCCTGGTCGTCCTGGGTTTGCGGAAGTCAGTCTGTCGGCGTACAACTGGCTAGAGGAGGGGGAGGATGTCAATCTCCTCTCTAAAATCTCCACAAGGGCCTGCTGGTATTCTTCCATTTTGACCTGTCTGACTCTTTCTTCAAGCAGTTTTGGAACATTGTGTTTGTACCGTGGATCCAGAAGGGTATAAACCCAGTAATTGGTGTTGTCCAAAATGCGCACAATGCGTGGGTCACGTTCAATGCAGTCTAGCATGAATTGAGCCATGTGTGCCAGAGTCCTACCAGAATCCTCTTTATCCTCTTGTGAGCGTTGTGATAGTTGTTGTGATGCATCATAGTCGTCACCTTCCTCCTGGTCTGCTTCTGCTGACCATTCGCGCTTAATTGTGGAAGTCCAACGTGCACCGCTCTGGCCCTCGTCAGTGGTGGCATGAAATTCCTGCTCCAACTCCAGCTGTTCCTCCTCCTCCTCTTCGTCATAGCTGCTGGGGTCAGCGTTCCCTGAGGCGGATGGCCTGATGTTGGTACCATCACGCTGATCGTTTTCTCCTTCAGATTCCCCCAGTTGCATCATGACAGCTGTTTCCTTGATTTTCAACATTGACCTCTTCAGTAAACACAGCAGTGGTATGGTAATGCTGACTGAAGAGTTGTCACTGCTCACAAGCAACGTGGATTGCTCAAAATTTTGGAGGACTTGGCAAAGGTCCAACATGTTGGCCCAATCGGATCCACAGAAGCTTGGCAGCTGTCCGAATGCGCCTCGGTACTGCGCCGTCATGTACTGGACCACTGCACTCTTCTGCTCACAAAAGCGGGCTAGCATGTGCAGCGTAGAATTCCAGCGCGTAGGGACATCACACAGCAAGCGATGGTGGGGGAGATTGAAGCGCTCCTGCATCTTGGCGAGTGCCCCCGAAGCAGTACTGGAATTTCTACAATGTTTGGCCACTCGACGCACCTTCAACAGAAGATCGGCCACGCCTGGGTATGTCCTCAGGAACCGCTGAACTACTAGGTTCATCACGTGCGCCAGGCAAGGGATGTGTGTCAGCTTAGCCAACCTTAAAGCGCGAATGAGATTACTCCCATTATCACACACAACCATGCCCGGTTTCAGGTCCAGCGGTGCCAGCCACAAATCCGTCTGTTCCTTTATTCCCTTCCAAATTTCCTCCCCTGTGTGCCGCTTATCCCCAAGGCAGATCAGCTTCAGCAACGCTTGCTGACGCATGCCAACAGCTGTGCTGCACTGCTTCCACGATCCTACTGCTGCTGGGTTAGCGTTTCCGGATGAGGTACAGCTTTGAGATGCGTTGGAGGAGAAGGAGTCAGAGAGGTAGGTGCTGCTGTTGTTATCCAGTGGGAGGGATGGCGGTGCAGCTGTTTGCGGCATGGGCAACACCCGCGCCGTAGCAGGTGTGGAATCGCTGCCAGGCTCCACAAGGTTCACCCAGTGCGCGGTAAGGGAGATGTATTGACCCTGGCCGAACGCACTCGTCCAGGTGTCAGTGGTGAGGTGAACCTTGCAGGCAACGGCATTCTTCAAGCTTCGGGTTATTTTGCTGACCACGTGCTCATGCAACTCAGGCACTGCAGAGCGCGCAAAGTGGTAGCGGCTGGGAACCACGTAACGTGGGATGGCCACTGACATCATGCCCTTGAAGCTGTTTGTCTCCACCACTCGATATGGCAGCATTTCGCAGGCCAGAAGCTTGGCTATGCTGGCTGTTACTGCCACGGCCCGGGGGTCATTTGCTGGCAATTTCCTCTTGCGCTCAAACATCTCCGACACAGACAACTGAACCGTAGCGCTGCACACGGAAGGGCTGTTGGTTGTTGTGTTTGATGAAGACTGGGAGACCTCAAGAGCACTACTCCGGAAAGTGACAGTGTCAGCGTCGTCTGATGTTTGTGAATGTTGTGAACCACGCAATGGCTGGGCTACCGCTGCTGCTGAGGCGGGTCTGGTGGTGAGTCTGGTGAACCCAAGGGAGGCAGTGTTGCTGGTACCCTGTCCTGCCGAGTTTGCCCACAGAGTGGGATGTTTGGATAGCATGTGGCGGCTCATGCTGGTGGTGGAGAGGTTGTTAATACTTTTCCCCCTGCTCAGGCGGGTCTTGCACACCTTGCAAATCGCCATGGTAACATCCTCAGTGCAGTCTTCAAAGAAAGCCCAGACTTTGGAGCACCTGCCTTGCTGGCGATTTCTGTTTGCTCCTCTTTTGCCTCTCACTTGAACTTCCACGCTTGTGGTGCCTGAAATTGCGCGCCGCCTACCTTGTGGCACAAGGCGAACTCGTGCAGCAGTGGGTTCTTCAACAGACTCATCTGTGCTGCTGCTACGACGGCGATGTTCTCGTTCACAAACAAAATCTGGGTCTCTGTCCACATTGTCCATACCCTCCTCTTCCATCTCCTCAAACTCGTCATATGTCATTGTGGGGGGCCGCCGCCGTGGAGTAGAGCTCCCCAGAACAACCTCTGCGCAGCTCACTCCAACGTCGTCTTCCAGATCTTGTCGGCCAACCTCCTGCAATTGCAACCCCTCCTGCCCAACTTGCTCTGGGATTTGGGTTTCCGAGTCCTCCTCGGACTCGCCTTGTATTTCAGTGCGCGGTGCATTTCCCACAGTTAATGGTTGTGAATCCGGGCACAACATTTCTGGCTGTTCCTCCATTGACCTTTGAAAGGTGGAAGTTTGTTGGGCTGGGAATAGCTCCTGCGAATACCCCATTGTGTCCTGAGGTAATTCATCGGACTGGTTATCTGGCAGTTGTGTGCGTGGTGTCGCTGCCGGTTGTGTCAGCTTTGTGCCCACTGGCTCCTTGTAACTGGCTGAGGACTCGGACCTCGTGCGTGATGTGCTGGTGCTGCTTAACCCACTGCTGGACGCTTGAGAGGTCATCCAAGTAATTATCTGGTCCTGTTCTTTTGGATTTGTGAGGGTTGTTGTCCTGGACAACATGGGCGTAATTGAGTGGGTTTTCTTGGGTGCTCCCCTGTGGCCTGTACGTGAACCGTCAGGGGAAACACCTCTTCCCTTGCCCCTCCCTCTTTCACCGGATTTCTTCCTCATTTCACTTATCCTTACAGTACACGCTGACTGGCAGCAGTACAGTGGCAGTACAGAAATGCTATACAGTACCACTATTCCCAGCAGCGACACAGAGCACAATGCTATACAGTGGCGGGTGAGTGGTGTACCACTATTCCCAGCAGTGACACAGAGCACAATGCTATACAGTGGCGGGTGAGCGGTGTACCACTATTCCCAGCAGTGACACAGAGCACAATGCTATACAGTGGCGGGTGAGCGGTGTACTACTATTCCCAGAAGACACAGAGTGGCAGTAAACAGAATGCTATATAGTGTGGCTGAGCGAGGTACACAGAGTGGCAGTAAACAGAATGCTATATAGTGTGGCTGAGCGAGCGGTGTACTACTATTCCCAGCAGACACAGAACAGTAAACAGAATGCTATATAGTGTGGCTAAGAGGTGTACCACTATTCCCAGCAGCGACACACAGCACAATGCTATACAGTGGCGGGTGAGCGGTGTACCACTATTCCCAGCAGCGACACAGAGCACAATGCTATACAATGGCGGGTGAGCGGTGTACCACTATTCCCAGCAGCGACACAGAGCACAATGCTATACAGTGGCGGGTAAGCGGTGTACCACTATTCCCAGCAGCGACACAGAGCACAATGCTATACAGTGGCGGGTGAGCGGTGTACTACTATTCCCAGAAGACACAGAGTGGCAGTAAACAGAATGCTATATAGTGTGGCTGAGCGAGGTACACAGAGTGGCAGTAAACAGAATGCTATATAGTGTGGCTGAGCGAGCGGTGTACTACTATTCCCAGCAGACACAGAACAGTAAACAGAATGCTATATAGTGTGGCTGAGCGGTGTACCACTATTCCCAGCAGCGACACACAGCACAATGCTATACAGTGGCGGGTGAGCGGCGTACCACTATTCCCAGCAGCGACACAGAGCACAATGCTATACAGTGGCGGGTGAGCGGTGTACCACTATTCCCAGCAGCGACACAGAGCACAATGCTATACAGTGGCGGGTGAGCAGTGTACTACTATTCCCAGAAGACACAGAGTGGCAGTAAACAGAATGCTATATAGTGTGGCTGAGCGAGGTACACAGAGTGGCAGTAAACAGAATGCTATATAGTGTGGCTGAGCGAGCGGTGTACTACTATTCCCAGCAGACACAGAACAGTAAACAGAATGCTATATAGTGTGGCTAAGCGGTGTACCACTATTCCCAGCAGCGACACACAGCACAATGCTATACAGTGGCGGGTGAGCGGTGTACCACTATTCCCAGCAGCGACACAGAGCACAATGCTATACAATGGCGGGTGAGCGGTGTACCACTATTCCCAGCAGCGACACAGAGCACAATGCTATACAGTGGCGGGTGAGCGGTGTACCACTATTCCCAGCAGCGACACAGAGCACAATGCTATACAGTGGCGGGTGAGCGGTGTACTACTATTCCCAGAAGACACAGAGTGGCAGTAAACAGAATGCTATATAGTGTGGCTGAGCGAGGTACACAGAGTGGCAGTAAACAGAATGCTATATAGTGTGGCTGAGCGAGCGGTGTACTACTATTCCCAGCAGACACAGAACAGTAAACAGAATGCTATATAGTGTGGCTGAGCGGTGTACCACTATTCCCAGCAGCGACACACAGCACAATGCTATACAGTGGCGGGTGAGCGGCGTACCACTATTCCCAGCAGCGACACAGAGCACAATGCTATACAGTGGCGGGTGAGCGGTGTACCACTATTCTCAGCAGCGACACAGAGCACAATGCTATACAGTGGCGGGTGAGCAGTGTACTACTATTCCCAGAAGACACAGAGTGGCAGTAAACAGAATGCTATATAGTGTGGCTGAGCGAGGTACACAGAGTGGCAGTAAACAGAATGCTATATAGTGTGGCTGAGCGAGCGGTGTACTACTATTCCCAGCAGACACAGAACAGTAAACACAATGCTATATAGTGTGGCTGAGCGGTGTACCACTATTCCCAGCAGCGACACACAGCACAATGCTATACAGTGGCGGGTGAGCGGCGTACCACTATTCCCAGCAGCGACACAGAGCACAATGCTATACAGTGGCGGGTGAGCGGTGTACCACTATTCCCAGCAGCGACACAGAGCACAATGCTATACAGTGGCGGGTGAGCAGTGTACTACTATTCCCAGAAGACACAGAGTGGCAGTAAACAGAATGCTATATAGTGTGGCTGAGCGAGGTACACAGAGTGGCAGTAAACAGAATGCTATATAGTGTGGCTGAGCGAGCGGTGTACTACTATTCCCAGCAGACACAGAACAGTAAACAGAATGCTATATAGTGTGGCTGAGCGGTGTACCACTATTCCCAGCAGCGACACACAGCACAATGCTATACAGTGGCGAGTGAGCGGTGTACCACTATTCCCAGCAGCGACACAGAGCACAATGCTATACAATGGCGGGTGAGCGGTGTACCACTATTCCCAGCAGCGACACAGAGCACAATGCTATACAGTGGCGGGTGAGCGGTGTACCACTATTCCCAGCAGCGACACAGAGCACAATGCTATACAGTGGCGGGTGAGCGGTGTACTACTATTCCCAGAAGACACAGAGTGGCAGTAAACAGAATGCTATATAGTGTGGCTGAGCGAGGTACACAGAGTGGCAGTAAACAGAATGCTATATAGTGTGGCTGAGCGAGCGGTGTACTACTATTCCCAGCAGACACAGAACAGTAAACACAATGCTATATAGTGTGGCTGAGCGGTGTACCACTATTCCCAGCAGCGACACACAGCACAATGCTATACAGTGGCGGGTGAGCGGTGTACCACTATTCCCAGCAGCGACACAGAGCACAATGCTATACAGTGGCGGGTGAGCGGTGTACCACTATTCCCAGCAGCGACACAGAGCACAATGCTATACAATGGCGGGTGAGCGGTGTACCACTATTCCCAGCAGCGACACAGAGCACAATGCTATACAGTGGTGGGTGAGCGGTGTACCACTATTCCCAGCAGCGACACAGAGCACAATGCTATACAGTGGCGGGTGAGCGGTGTACTACTATTCCCAGAAGACACAGAGTGGCAGTAAACAGAATGCTATATAGTGTGGCTGAGCGAGGTACACAGAGTGGCAGTAAACAGAATGCTATATAGTGTGGCTGAGCGAGCGGTGTACTACTATTCCCAGCAGACACAGAACAGTAAACACAATGCTATATAGTGTGGCTGAGCGGTGTACCACTATTCCCAGCAGCGACACACAGCACAATGCTATACAGTGGCGGGTGAGCGGTGTACCACTATTCCCAGCAGCGACACAGAGCACAATGCTATACAGTGGCGGGTGAGCGGTGTACCACTATTCCCAGCAGCGACACAGAGCACAATGCTATACAGTGGCGGGTGAGCGGTGTACTACTATTCCCAGCAGACACAGAGTGGCAGTAAACAGAATGCTATATAGTGTGGCTGAGCGAGCGGTGTACTACTATTCCCAGCAGACACAGAACAGTAAACAGAATGCTATATAGTGTGGCTGAGCGAGGTACACAGAGTGGCAGTAAACAGAATGCTATATAGTGTGGCTGAGCGAGCGGTGTACTACTATTCCCAGCAGACACAGAACAGTAAACAGAATGCTATATAGTGTGGCTGAGCGAGGTACACAGAGTGGCAGTAAACAGAATGCTATATAGTGTGGCTGAGTGAGCGGTGTACTACTATTCCCAGCAGACACAGAACAGTAAACAGAATGCTATATAGTGTGGCTGAGCGAGGTACACAGAGTGGCAGTAAACAGAATGCTATATAGTGTGGCTGAGCGAGCGGTGTACTACTATTCCCAGCAGACACAGAACAGTAAACAGAATGCTATATAGTGTGGCTGAGCGAGGTACACAGAGTGGCAGTAAACAGAATGCTGAGCGAGCGGTGTACTACTATTCCCAGCAGCGACACAATGACTGGGGGGACCCTGGCTAGCGTGGCTGGAGCGCAAACTACCCTGCCTGCCTACCCAAAGCTAAACCCACAGACAAATGGCGGAAATATGACGTGGTTCGGGTATTTATTTACCCGAACCACGTGACAGTTCGGCCAATCAGAGCGCGTTCGGGTCCGAACCACGTGACCCGTTCGGCCAATCACAGCGCTAGCCGAACGTTCGGGGAACGTTCGGCCATGCGCTCTTAGTTCGGCCATGTGGCCGAACGGTTTGGCCGAACACCATCAGGTGTTCGGCCGAACTCGAATATCACCCGAACAGGGTGATGTTCTGCAGAACCCGAACAGTGGCGAACACTGTTCGCCCAACACTACTGCTCACAGTCCACAGAGCCCTCTGCTGGTAGAGAACAGAATCCCAGGGCTGCTACATGTCCATAAAGCCCCCTGCTGGTGGCATAGTGCAAAGTCCAAGGAAGTCCAAGTAAATACAACCACCAGTAGGCAGGAACAAAGCAGCACACAGTTCGTAACAAAATTTCCTTTACCGTAGCAGAAATGGCAAACACTTCACAAAGTAAAATTTAAATGAGCCTGGTAATAGTATGGATATTGACATAGCAAAATTATATTTAAAAATGCATACACTTAAAATGCTATCCTAATAGACAACAATATATAGGGTTGGCGGACAAGGTACAAGAAACAAAATCATGCGATGGAATGAGACCAATTAAAGGGTTCATAATGATGAGGGTGCAAGAAAAAGTGTGATACACAAGAGGGGGAACCTGCATACATTTGATAAAGGTGCCCATTGAAAAAGGTGCAGGAAATAGCTACTAGCCAGTAGTAGAATATTGTTAAATTTACTGACATTCTATTACTTAATTCATATGACCTAACCTCTCCCTACTCTCATGCAGAAACCCCTGGTGGTGCCTTTACATTATCCCCCCCCCCTCCTGGTGCCTAACTTTAACCCCTTCTCTAGTTGCTTAACCACTTCACCCCAAAGGGTTTTCACCCTAGCGGACCAGAGCAGTTTTCACCTGTCAGCGCTCCTCCCTTTTATTTGCCAATAACTTTATTACTACTTATCACAACAAAAGGATCTATGCATTTTTGTGGGTAGTACATTTTGCTAAAAAATATTTTATTCTAAATGCATTTTAACGGGAAAAAGAAGGTTAAAATGGAAATAAATCCTTATTTCTTCGTTTTTGGCCATTAAAGTTTTAAAACAAAATGTTCTTCTGTGTATAAAACCCAGACATTTTATTTGTCCAGGTTATTAAACCATTTAAATGATGTCCCTATCACAATGTATGGCGACAATATATTGTTTGGAAATATAGATGTCTGTAATGTTGAGGGGGGGTCATACTTTCTGACCACCCAGCACAACAAGGCTGAGAGCTGAATAATGGAAGAGGCTACACAGGCTGATAAAATGCAATGGCAGCGAAGTGCGATGTTGCGCTGCTCTTGTGATAGCAAACATTCAGACAGAAACAAGGCAGACTGGAGTGAGGTAGCCAATAGCAACCACAGCAATGGCTACCTGCAAGGACAGGACTAAGAGGACAGAGGCTGACAGAATGAATGCTTGCTAATCTAGTCACTCCTCAGTGACAGCAAGCATTCACAAAGACAAGAGTGAGGTAGCCAATAGCAACCACAGCAATGGCTGCCTCGCAAGGACAGGACTATGCTAGCTAAGCACGGGTGATCACGCTAAGCGCAGCCTACCAAAACGTGCTAAAAACTGACTAGCTGAACACAGGATATCCGTAACACGAATACAAGGTAAATAACAAATGCTGACTAGAATATGTATATATTGGCGATGAACCAATACTGTATATAAAATAAGCAAGGAGACTAGCTAGATCTGGACTGGAGAAATACAGCGAACTAACTAGGCAATACAAACAATACAAATTATCTGCACTAGAAGGAGTACGTATATATGTCCCTGTGGGAAATATATAATCATAGCTCCACAAGATAACTGAACTAGAAAGTAACAAGACAAGGAATATTATTCACAGTATCAAAGGACCTAGCAACAGCTTAAACAGAGCTGAAACTATGACGGGTGAGGTCTAAAAGGGGAGGCAGACTTTTATGCTGGCATCAGCCAATGGATGCAAGCATGCAAATCTCCACACAGCTGAATGGTAATCATTCAATCCTGAGCTGGCTTGGTTACCATTTGCTAGCTGAAAAACTATCTGTACCATTGCATGCAGTCCTATGCAACAACATGCATGCAGGAAATCCAGGGCTATCTGGCTGCAGTTCAGCTGTAGTAAGTCATTGGTGGAATGATGACAGCATTCTGGGCTGCCCAGAACTGCAGAGCAATTGCAAATGACAATGTGACTCATTGCGAATGCACAACCGAATGCAGGCTGACAAGCCAGAACTGTCCGTTTGTGGCTCCACCGCAATGGACAGAACACGCCACAGGAGGAATCCTTACAATGTCATTTTTCTGTGTGTGTGTTGTTGTTTTTTCAGTCCAGTCCATAATTACAGGCCCCTATGTAGTAAAATAACAGTAATATATCTTTATAAAATACATATTAATAAAGCTGATTCCCTAAGACAACTATTTATGTATTTTTATGTAATTTTGTTAAATATATAGTTTAGTTTACAAGTATTGGGGGGGGGGGGGGGGGGCTTTGGAAGTAGAAGGGATTAATTGTATCCATTTTTAATTATCAGTGTGTGTGTGTGTGTAACTTTACTTTTTGGCCACTAGATGGTGCTGCAAACACTCTCCTGTTTTACAGGAAATGTTCCCTTTTTTTTTTTTTTACATTGTACAGATTCTGTTTCCTGTTTTATGAATGGACATGGCCCCTGATCGGGCCAGGCATTGCATTGAGTAGCAGAATCCTCATTCCCCTCCCCAATTCCGGATCACGGTGTCTTGACGGGTAACAGTGGTGGGAGGGCGCACTGTGGTGGGAGCGAGCAACACATTAAAACATCCTGGAGCATTTAACAGGCTCCAACAGGAGGTTTTAATGCGGCAGCTTGTCAGGAAGCGGTTAACCTTAACCCCCAGTGGGTGCATAACCCTAGCCTCCCCTGGTGTGCAACTAACCTTAACCCCCCACCCTCCACACTCACTGACACCCACTGTGTCAAACCTTAACCCCCAGCATAGTGTTTTAAAAGGGTGCTAAGAGGGAGTTCAAGAGAGTAGGGGAAGCTTTAGAGAGGTCCTGCAGTCATGCATGGGGAGTGGGAAATGCACAGTGTGGTCAGGCAAAGGTCCTATCTTAGTAAAGGTAGGAGTAAGTCATGGAGCTGAGCTTCAAAGAGATTATTAATATGAAAGAAATTAGAAGGTAATTTGGAGAGCAGAGACGGCATCATAAGTATATTTTTGTACACTTGAATATGGAATGCTCATACCCACTACCATATAACAAAATACTCATAATCACCCAGGCTTCAGAAGAGAGTAACACAGAAAGCATGGAACGATATTACACATATGAAGATAAAGAAGCAAATACATTATTTCATTTTGTCTTTTCTCATCAGCATTAAATACTCAAGGTCGAGCACAGTACAGATATTTTAATGGAAGTGTAACAGATTTTGTGCAATAAGTGACAACCTTGCTGGAAAGATTTACCTGAATATTTTATCTGAATGCCTCTCTGATCTACTTTTGAAAGTTAATCTACCTTTTTCCTTGTACATTAGATTTAAAACCAGAGATTTATTTTCTGATTATAGAAGCAGAAAAGCTTGGTCTTTTGAGAATTATTGTCCTTCACCTCAAGCCCACTGTCTTTTATCATTCACTCATTTACAGTATGTCTGCAAAATTCGCTGTTCAACCATTTTAATGCCCAATCTCCCTTCACAGAGTATTCTGCCAAAGAGTCGATTAATTCTTTAGCATGACATGTGAACAATGACAGGATTTAAATCTTTAGTGTTAAAGGGGATGGCTCATTCATAGTAATATATACATTTCCCATAGCTAAAAATAACACAATTATACTTTCTAAAATCACAAGTCTTTATTCTCTTTTTTCCTAAAATACTTAAATAACAAGGCTATTGTGCATGTCAGAGTCCACCTTCAACTAAAACTTTTTTATTGATGAATAGAGCAAGGAAGCGTTACAACCTCTGTTAGACTATTACCAGCGGACATGTCTCCATAGGCGAGAATTCACTGTACTCCATGTTCCAGGGCACTAAGTATTCTACGTGTTTCTAAAGTTAACTACTTTAAAATAAAGTAGTAGAAAGTAAAGAAGGGATTACAATAAAAAATTGACAGACAATACAACTTTTTTTCTCGTGTACAAAAAAGTATTAATTTTAGGGTACATGGAAAAAAAGGTGTTTGGTAATTTGGACACTGGATGGATCTGATACAGTATAAACTAATTCTAATAAACTGGGGCATAGTAAACATTCCGGTATAGTAAACTACCTCTCCAGGTCCTGGTCAATATCATTTATAAGTCTATGGAAGTAACACCTGGTATAGTAAACTGGATATAATAAAAAAAAAATTGGCCCCTACATGATGCTGACTCTGGATATAGTAAAGTGGGCAGTACTTGCGTCATATGTCAGTGTGAAACCCATGGTTTGTTCTCTTCAGACTTGTGCTGCAAGGCATGGGCTGCAAGTTCTGCCCGCAAAGGTATCGGAGCTACTTACAGGAAGCGAGTGGCTGCCTCTTTTCAGTGACAGCTGCAATTTTTAAGGAGACCTGGATACTGTACCAACAATAATTGCTGTACTGTACCTCCAATGGGAAGACAAAGTAGCTCCTTTGCAGCAGAGAATGTACCAGGGCATGCTGGGCCATTTCTAGGACAATTTCTGATATAGTAAGCTTCTAATATAGTAAATGTTTATACCCCCCTAGTGGCCAGGCAATTTTTTACAATTCCACACAACTATAACAGTTTATTTCTCGGTCATACAGCTTAGCACCCCAATGAATATTACCTCCTTTTTTCTCACTAATAGAGCTTTGTTTTGTTGGTCTCTGATTGTTGCTGAGATTTTTTTCCTTTTAATAATTAAAAAAAGATTATTTTTCATTAAAAAAACCCTATTGTTTTATTCCCTCCTCCCAAATTAGCCTTAGATCCCATTAGATACACTACACAATACATACATAGGCCTATGATAGGGATTAGATTGTGAGCCCATTCGAGGAACAATGACAAGGGAGTCCTTTGTACAGCACTGTGCAAGGTCACATCGCTATACACATGTTTTTTTTCTTTATAATAATAAATGTAAAGAACATCCTGCTAGCTTCGATCACTGGCTGGTAGGCTGAAGGTCCCTTGTGTTTATTGCAGGTAATGCATGCTCGTGCATGCGCTCGTTCCATGCAAATCTTGCCTTTCACGAGATGATGCCATATGGCGTAACTGAGGAACAACATAGCCACTCTGTGGCCACTGATCGGCGTTAGGCGGTCACAGAGAACTTAGGTACTGAGATTAGACTGTAGTATAATATTGTAAATGTTACCAATATGCAAGCATATTGCATTGTGGCCTATGGCACAGCCCTGGTTACCAGTCTTGCTTCGTGCCTATTTTACTTACTGTAATCTGATGCTCACACCATACATTTTGCATCAAAATGTAAGTTATAATAGCAAAACAATGCTCAGCAATGATCAAACGTTAGGAACATTTACACATGCACATTGCAAACATGGTGCATCAGATTCAGTTCCCCTAAGGCAAGCTGAGCAGTGCGTTACAGGACACCATGCACATTATGTCTACATTACAAATTAATGGTGACTTGGTTTTGCGTAGTGTAACTAGACAAGAAGCCCTTAAATCCACTTTGATGTGCCCGCTAGCTTAATATATATTAGGGTTTTTTAGCGTCAGGGACGGTTCTAGACATTTGCTGCCTGAGGCAAACTTGTGAGGATTCCGTTTCCCCCAATTCAGAATGAGCACATAGCACTGACAATTTACTCTGCTTCATTTAATGTTCTCACATGACATGCTGCAGCTCAACACAATAGCACAATGGTGGGTCTGAGCCTGTGACAAACAAACTGCTCACCCTCAGCCACTCCATTCCCCAATTCAAATGAAACTCCTGCCTCCCCCTCTTCACTCACTGTCAGACTCCTCACACAGCTCAATAAGCTGCTTTTCCCCAATGATGCCCTACTCTGACTGCATGCTGTTAGTGTTAACACAGTACAAACATGCTGCCCCTGTAATCTCTGCACCTGATGCAACTGTTTCATCTTGCTTAATGAGAGAACTGGCCCTGTTTAGAGTATAGCAAAAGTTTTTACAGGGATCAAGGTAGTACCAGTCACACAGAAACAACCTCTATCTGAAAATAAGATGCCTCCCTAGCTTAATCTGATTTTAGTCGTTTTTAACACAAATTTAGAACAAGCATGCAACCAGGAGTTGGAAAATCTAATTTACATTCTCATCGGATGTATAAGTGAACCCAAGGTGAAAATAAAATGATGAGATAAACAATTGTATTTATCCTTCTTTCCATGGTTTTATTTTATATTTAAACATTTACAAGTACATTGAATGTTTTGTTGTCTCTGCTCAGTGGGAGTCTAGTAAGTGTCCTTAAATGAAAATACATGAACTGCCGACCTTTTTCTATGTCCCCCTGCTTTCAGAAGTTGTATCTTGACAGGAAAACATTTATGGCTGCAATTTGTTTATCAGTGATGTACACTATATTCCTGACAAGGTACAGAGAAGACAGGAGCTGTCACTTCTATGCCTAAACATGAACTCTTTCAGGCACCAAAATAAAACTAGTAAACCAGCCTGGTTTTTAATATGTTTGCACTGTACATACACATGTTTATCTCATCATGTCACATGTTGCCTCGGGTACAGTTTAATTAGATGCTTATTCTTATCCACAGCTGGGAACAGACCTGAAGAAAGGCCAGTTTGAAATCAAGTCAGCTGGAATTTTAATAAAGAAAAGACAGCAGTGGATACTTCCCTTTTTTCCATGTACAGGTTTCTTTAAGCCTATAAGCTTGAAACCCATAATTAGATGTCTTAACATCTACACTAGAAAGCCCATGATTGCAGCTCATCATTCCCAGCTGCCCAGTTATTCTGGTTTGTTGACCTTTTGTGCAGAAAGCCACCATAGGGAGAACTATTTTTACACAGACATATTACATACAGTCATAGAACGTTGCTGTTTTATAGCTGAATCAGGCATCAGTTTCTTGTATGAAGTTGCCATTACTTTCAGCATGACAAGACGCTACAGACACAGCAACACGTATGAACTGACTACTACACGTCATACATGTCAGCAGTACTATGCACATTTCTTAAAGCAACCTCAGGGAAATACTCATAATAGATGAGACATTGTGTTCTATTGGCTATTGTTTTACCCCCAAGAATGGGTGGCGCTACACTGGGACACGCTGGGGCACGCCACCCCCTCCCCAGAATCATTGTGCCTCCTTGAGTGCCCCCCATTCAGTAACTCAGTAACATACAGTTAACTGTTTACAGGCTCCAGCAGTGTAGAGTGAACAGAATAAGGTCCCTGTCAGCTTGAGTCTATGTAAGCGTTAAGAAAACCAAGGGGCTTATCTATTTGCCATAGATACCTAACAATCCTTGCAAGATCCCTTGTAATTAATGTACTTATATTTTTGGAAAAAAAATATCTCTACCTCCTTCTGGTTGTGTGTTCTAACATTGTCAGTCAACAGGAATAGAGCTTGTATTTACAGACAGATTTTTTTTACAAGTTCTAGTCTCCAACAATGCTTAGCTACCAAGACACTACTTTGTGACCTTCCAAAAATGTGAAGCTGGAGCTGTCACTGCCTCTAAGAATAAGCATAAATGCTTAAACAAGCCAAGTGTTTTCGTTCACTTAGCAACTCATACACAGAATGCCCTGAAATGTGGTCAGATTGTGCCTGTGCATTCATCAGACAATGATGTATTTGCATAACATTACAAACATATTTATTAAATTGCATAATAAAAGTTCTAGACAGCAACTGTTCGTAAATCCACAATGAACTTAGAACTTAGCATTGAAGTTTATTTTAAATACTGATTCAAAGCTCAGCATCAGTAAATGTTTAGTTTTGAAAAGCACTGAAAGGTTAGAATCCCTATTGGGTTAAGTCCCGTCTGATTCTGAGAGAATGTCTCTACTTCTTGTACTGACAATAAGTGCATGTCTCTTTCCAATTACATGGAGCAGGGTCCCCAAACTTTTTGGTCGAGGACCGGGTCAGCATATTTCGGACTGCTGGGGGAGCTGGAACATGCATAAAATGATGTTGAAAAACATTACATTGAATCTAGGTATTGATTCCCCCAATGGAGAACTCCCAGTGGCAGCCTCGTGCCGTAGTTTGTGGACCACTGTCATAGAGTAACAGATTACCCGGCAAGCTCATGGTGAACCAGAACTTCTAGGCGTATGTAAGGGGCTAAAAAAGGACCAAAAAGCCTCTCTTACTAAGATACTATGCAAAACAGAAATGTGTCTTCTTCAAACAGAAGGTATTTGCAATAATTCAGGTTGGAGTGAGTATATGATGTCTCCCACGACGCATAATTGCTGAAAATGCAAATCATCCTTTTATGTCCCCGAAAGCCAAACACACCTCCAGAATCACTGGAATGCAATGATGTTTGTACAAAGCCACAATAATCCAACATGGATACAGATTGTTTCGGATTGGTTGGTCCTCATCAGTGCATGGCATGGATCAATGTGGCTCTTTGTGACATAGACAGCAACTTTTTCGAGTAAGAGCTGGACTTTACCCTGTGTTACCTGTCCATGATTTCCTTTGCCGTGACCACAAGAGTTCATATTACAGGCTTAGAAGTCCATAGAAGTTCCAGCAAAAAAGGAAATCATGTATATCTCTAGTAGAGATTTGATTTTCTATGAATATAAAACACAGCTACTTTGCAGAGCATCTAACAGAAACTTTAATGAACTGCTTTTGCTTGTCACTGGATTAGTGCAAGTATTAACCCTTTCCACTCCTTTTCCCCAAATTCTCAGTGACCCGACGCAAGTGGAAGGGGGCAGGGCCAGCATCAGCTCTCACTGTAACTCCACCCTATGCACACACACTAGCACAATTTCATTATTATGTGGCACTGCATGGTGCTGGAGAGGATCAAAGTTTTGGACTTTTTCTGATACTTTGGGCCACATAGGGTGGCACCGTGCTAGACCCATATGCAATTAACTTTTTCTCCTAAGGTTTCTCCTAGGTGATATTTTTAAATTTGTAACTGAAATGCATTTTAAACCACCAGAAAGCAAGAAAATACTCAAAATAAGTTTGATAGTAGTTTTTCATTTACTTTTCGGTACTTTTTTAGTTGAAAGGTGCTGGAAAGTTATTTTAAATAGAAAATGAAAAATTATCTCTTAGGAGAAAACTCAGGTGAAAAAGTGAATTGCATATGGCCCTAAGAGCCCCTAGTGATTAGTCCACATGCACTGCCCACATAATATTCATATAATGTGGTGCAGCAGCCAAGAGGGGGCCAGTGGCAATCAAAGTGTGGAACTCACCAACGTCACGCCAATCAGATTACACAAAATACTATTGTCAGTTTTGGATTCAGAAATCCTTAGCTAGCTGCAAATTAAAAAAGGGGTTTAAAGCATATACTGTATAGAGTACTATGATGTTGTACTTATGTGATCCGCGCTGGCGGCAAAAAGCTGGACATATTGCCTGTTGACCACTGAAAATGTTCAAGAAAAATACATATATATAAAAAAATAGGTTATAATAAAATAAAATTGCACAAATCTCTGTGTAACCCTCGTCTGTACTTTTGGCAATTTTTTAAAGTGGAATTTACAGATAAAGGGAACCTGAAGTGAGAGGCATAAGGAGGCTGTCATATTTCTTTATATTTTCATAATACCAATTGCCTGTTAGTCCTGAAATTTTCAGCATCAATGTCTCAATCACAACCCATTAAAAACAAGCATATGGTTATTCTAGTCAGATTTCAGTCAATAATGTCTGATCTGCATGTTCATTCCAGATCTATGACTAAAAGTATCACAGGGAAAGAATCATCAAGACAGCCTCCGTGGCATTGCAATGAAATAAATGTGTCACCCTCTATATTCCTCTCACTTCAGGTTCTCTTTAAACCAAAACTAAAATATGTTTTCCCTGGAACTGGGATTTATTAAATAGCTTTATGATCTCCATTGCTTACATTAAACATGTTGCTGTTGCCAATTTGTGAACATTATGACCTGCTAGCCAGAAGCCTGAAATATCACCCTCCCCCTAGTCATTATCTTATACATTGCAGCATTGTACTGCTGTAAAGAAGAAGATATGACATCCTCTGCATTCCTAGGTGTTGTATTCCACATACACTTGTGAATAAGACACACTGTATGTGATTTCTGCAAACACAGAATAATTTAAAAATCAATATTTTCTGAAACCAGCAATATGCACTTTAATGTTTCTAAAGCTTCACCATATCAGTTTTACATGTCACACCAGGAAATGCTATGCAGCCTGTTGACATAGCTATACTGCCAAGGCATCTTTGATACTTCTCTTTTCTTATACAGTATGGGTAATATATGATCAAACATTCTTTCTGGAAAACCAAAGCACAGTTAACATAACCCTCACATACAGTATAACAAATTTGCATGCAACATAACAATACATAAAGAAACCATGTGCTTCTCCCACAATATACACTTAAAATGCTTTAACAGACAACAATGTTTCAATAAGGGTTTGTTTACCTATTAATCTGGCAGTCATGGTGAATATTAAACTATCTCATACATATTGAAACTGCATGCTAAGTCAAATACATAGAGAAGCCACAACTTTTGGAAAAACATTGGGAATTATGGTAAAAATGTTTATATCTATTATTATAATTGGCACTTTGAGTCCGCCAGGAGAAAAGCGCAATATAAATGTTCGGTGTCTACATGCAGCAAAGCAGGCTTTTTCAAATCATGTTTATAGCCTTAAAAACTATAGAACCTCATTTGAGTTTTTATTTCTGTTGTGATTGCCATGTGGAAGAATATGGAAAAGATTAATTTATTAAATTTGAATTCCTGTTTGGCAGTTTGTGTTCCTGGAGGTCACACAAGTTCATGTCAAATCCATGGAGACCCATGGAGAATTAACTGCAATGGAAACAGAGGCGCCAGCAGAGTAAAGATTGATCTTAGGTAAAATCAGATAAAAGTTGAGGGGCAAGGGTGGACTTACCTCCCCAAAACCAAACACAACCACTCTGTATGGTTTAAACAAGATTTATTCTTCCTCCAGAACAAATGCAACGCGTTTTGCGGGTCTCTAGCCCGCTTCCTCAGGCAATAATAAAGATGGGAGTAACTCAGAAGTTGTGTAGCCAAGTACAGTGCCTCTGGGCTACACAACTTCTGAGTTACTCCCCATAAGTGCTTTAAGTGGTTGCCTGAACCCGGCAGCCCATACTTGTAAGTATATTTCTTATTGCTGCTACCTTGGCATTCCTTTATCATCAATAATACACTATTGGGGCTCTCAATTGTGTTTTTCCTTTCTTTTACACCATGGAGAATTAAGTTAGGAAAAACACTTCTCAAAGTGGACACAGAGAGCAGAAGTTAAAATAAAATAGGAAGTCCTTTGGTGGTGACCACATCAGTGATCACTGTACAAAATATATGTACTGAAACAATGCTGTGAGCATGCATGAAAAACTAACTCATGAACTTGTTTGTAATTACATATTAATTAAAGAGACACTGAAGTGAAAAAAATTATGATATCTTTAATTGGTTGTGTAGTAGGGGTAATTACTAGAACATTGGTAGCAAAAAAAAAAATTCTCATATTTTTATTTTCAGTTATACAGCTTTTTTTATAACATTGCATCATTCTCTAATATGTGAAATTTACACATTACTCAGCATTCTAAATGTTTTTATAGAACAGGCAGTGAACTTTTGACCTGTCCTGAACTATTCTCTGCAAAAGAAAAACACAATACAGCAGAGATAACCTAATCAAAAGTCAGAGCTCTCTGCGACTTTCAAAGTTGTAGAACTCAATGGCTATTTGCATAGATAACAATTGGAGTTTCTTAACTCTTCCTGTACTGGAAACAAATGTTAGACTTATGTCTCTGCTCCTAACGCTTTATTTCTTTGCTGTACTACACATACAAATCATTATATCCTAATTTATTTTCGCTTCAGTGTCTATTTAAGTGTATAACCAGAAAATTAAATAAAATTAATATTAACCCTCCTAGGTAGATGTGAGCACAGTTTTACTAACCCATTAGCAGCTTGAAAGGAATTATCTGATTTGAGATAAGTGTACTGCTTTTGACTTCAGTCCACATAACTCATTGTGCTGTAAATTATTGTAATGCTTTGATGTCTCTCTGCTAGCAGAGGTTGTAGAAACTGAAAGTGGAAGTCATCTTTTATCATCTCACACTGCCCTCTTGTGACAAGTGGCCATAATTACACATTACAGCTGTTCTTATTATTAGCAAGGAAATTTTACAAATAAGAAAGAAAAAAAGAAAGAAAATAAAAAAATGTGCTAACATAAATTGGCCTGGAGCACTTTCAAGTTGTTAAATAAAGTGGCTGCTAAAGGGTTATGGAACAGGGCGAGCATGGATGAATGTACAGATTTTGCAGGTTTTCAGAATTCCAACTTTAGAAAGCATGTTGTCCATCTGCCAAACTCAGCAATCCCACCAGTGACTGACCATAAATAGGATGAGAGGCAGTGCATGTGCAACCATTATTTACAACCTCTGATATATTTTACAATGTGTAATGTCTTGTGATGGGGATGCAGCAAATATTCTATCCCAGCACCATGCCGAATGCCAGTGGACATGGTGCCCCTTTGGTATTACCTTCACTTGTGGGAAAGCACTGCAATTAAGAAGTATAGGTTATATGCTATGTGTGAGCACCAGTCACTGGGTAGAGGGACACTTAACACATTGACCTAAGTGCTATAAATAGTAAAACCCCAAAAACGAAATGTTTTGCATACTTGTTTAAATAAAATACAAGTGAAAACATAAACAAATAAAATTGTCCTCTAAAATGATTGGGGGGGGGGGGTTCTGGGGTTGTAATAGAAGAGACCCTGCCTTCATTTTGTTAAATAAATATCTATGCCGTTGCGCACAGATTAATTTGTGTCCATACTTGCTTGAAGTGTTTTCATGTATTGACTGAAGAGTTGCAGACACCTCCTGTTACGAAGTCACCTAGCATTCCAGAACTGGTTGTGGGTCACTTGGGAAGCCGGCTTCTTCCTCCTCTCATCCGCTTGGGCTCCTTCGCATGAATGTGTGCACCCTAGGTGGATGTGCTTGAGTGTGCATACTCCCACATGGATGTGCAACGAGCACACATTTACTGTATCTCTTTCCTTCTTACAGCACCACTAGCAGTCAGAGGAGAGTTGTTCACTGAGTTTTGATAAGTGGCCAGCTGGCCACTCTGCTACTATAGAGCAGCTAATGTGCTGCTGGGACTTGTAGTCCCACAGGATTGGTAATTGCCTCAATAAAGCTCTGCCCATTCAGTGCATTCTAGCCCATAGTAAGATTACTCTAATGGGTGTGATTATCAGAGTGCTCTTGTGCACTATCCTGACCTTTGGCATTGCGTTTCCAACCTTGACTGACCTTGATTGTGTATCCTTTATCTACTCTTGTCCAGACTTTTGTTTAACCTCCTTGCTGGTCTAATTAATCCGGCAAGGAGGCAGCGCAGAACTTTTTAAAAAAAAATTTAAAATCATGTAGCGAGCCCAGGGCTCGCTACATGATAGCCGCTGAGCGGCGGCATCCCCCCACCCATTCCGTTCACCTTCGGCAATCAGAGTAAGCAGGAAATCCGTTCAGAATGGGATTTCCTGCAGGGCTTCCTCGGTCTCCATGGCGACGGGGCGGGATGACGTCACCGACGTCATGGACGACATCAGGACGTCACAGGAAATCCCGATCCGCCCCTCAGCGCTGCCTGGCAGTGATTGGCCAGGCTGCGCAGGGGTCTGGGGCGGGGGGGGGGGGGGGCGGCTCGGCGCGGCGGGTAGCAATGAATCGGCGGCGAGCGGCGGTGATCGCGTACTACACGCAGCTAGCAGAGTGCTAGCTGCGTGTAGGAAAAAAAATTATGCAAATCGGCCCAGCTGGGCCTGAGAAATCCTCCTGCGCAGGTTACCCCGAGCTGAGCTCGGGATAACCGGCAAGGAGGTTAATGTGTACACCTTGCCTCCCATGTATGACCATGTCCTGTTGAACTACTCTTGCTCTACAAATAGGTACCTATAGAGACTACAAATGGTACCTATTGGGAATACAAATGGCTAAGTAAAACCTATGGATATTCAGGAAAATTGTATGTAGAAAATCTAGATGCATACTGAGCTATATTACTTATATTAAGATCCCACGTGTTTATAACTGAAGTACAGCAGTTCTGGATATGCGCCTAGCTTTAGGGGCATAAGAGATGTTTTCCATACTAAGGAGTGATGCATCATGGGAAACAACAGCTACTCACTTAAAGGACACCTGATGTGAGAGGGATATGGGGGCTGGCATATTTATTTCCTCTTAAACAATATCAGTTGCCTGGCAGCTCTGCTGATCTTCTGGCTTAAGTAGTGCCTGAGTAACAACCCTCAAACACGCATTTGACTAATCTAGTGAAACCTGAGTCAGCTGAGTCAGAGTACCTGATCATTTGTTTAAAATGAAATAAATATGGCAGCCTCCATATCCCTCTCACCTCAGGTTCCCTTTAAAGCTAAATTAATGCAAATATCTTCAATGTTAAGAAGGCAGAATTATATTCAGTGTTAAACACAGAATTAGTGATTATGAAGGTATGGGGCGGCCACAAAACATGTTAAACAAAAAAACAGAAGGAAGATGACTTTGTGGTCCAATCAAATAAGACATAGATTAATGACGTGGAGGATGACTTGTGTAAGGTTTGGATGTGAAGCATGTAGGTGGCAAATCCAAGATTGAGATGTTGGAAAATCCTGAGGGAGCAGGCCAAGGCTTTGCTGAGGCTACAGGGCTAATAAGTCATCAAGTATTAAGTCAGGAGTATTAATTAGTAGGAGTAGAACATTTAAAATGACAAATAGGCTAGACCATTAGTCTATATAAACTATATATAAAGAAAGATTATATATATATATATATATATATATATATATATATATATATATATATATATATATATATATTGTATATAGTTTGATTTCAGCAAAGGACAAATTATGTTTTGTGTCTAATTTGTCCCTACTGTGCTGGAATGAGCATATGTCTTTTACTATGTTGTTGCTGCAGGGAATAGCATCTGCACACTATTGCAGTTTTGTACAGTTCAGAGCTTTGAGCTATATTTTATGCCAAGAATCAACAGTAATGAAGTGCTGGGTAACGTGTGCAATTTCTGTAGGAAATGGCTGCATTTTTTTCAATATAATAAATACCAAAGTAACGCTCTCCATGGCTGTGAAAAGTGAAATCACAGGTGTCTAAGTATGCTAATGTTTTCAAAATAAGCAGATAAACATTTTAAAGTCTAAAAAGTAAAAGTCATAGCTAAACTTTTGCAACTGCTAAACTAGATACATGAGTTAAAGTTACCCTGCATCTTTTTCATTACATATTTCAATTAAGTAATTTTTTATATCCAAGAAATATTAGCTTAGCTTGAAATGTCAGCAGAACAGGAACAGATAAAGAAAATATTTATATGTGATCAACACAGAGTCCAAAAACAGAAGACGAGTCTTCAACAAAAATAAGATCCCTTTTCCTTAGGGATCTGCATCAATCATGAATACCCACCATCAACACTCAGTGGGAGACACACTCCAGGTTATGACCTTGAAGAATAAAGGGTTCAAGAATGGACTCCCTTAGCCACCCTTAAAAAATGGATTATCTTTTTAACACTCTAGTGTGTTGGGAAATACACTTTATAATTGTACTACTCTAAATTAAAGTACACCTGCAATTAAAAAAGGTCAAAAGTTAAAAACTTGGAGGTCTGGATTCTCCAGAGGCTTCCCACGTCCTCTTATACCACTGAACCAGCAATGGAACCCTCTGCAAGTTCATGATGGAACTACCACCTGTGAATGAGCAGGGCCACATTGCGCAGATGCAGGACACTGTGGCACAGAGCCCACTTGGGCTCGGCAGTAGAAGCCAAGCCTGATCATTTCTGTGCTACTGCGCAGGCTGTGCACACTCTTCCACAAGGCTTTTGTTGAATGTTTTTTTTTTGGGGGGGGGGGGAGGCTAGAGCTGGATTGGTGGAGGTGAGGGGGACGTGGGAAGCATCTGAATTATCCAGATGGGGCACTATTTGGGGCACAATTTTCTTTTCAGGTTCACACAAAAACTGTAAGGTCCCTATACATTGAATCTTTTAGTATCATACTTAACCAGTTCCTCACTTACACTATATTTGTGATATGAATTACGAACTCCATTGCTAAGTAACTGTAATGTAACATATAGCTACTATTTATTTTAAATAATAGTTAACATCTTAAAAAACCTCAGTGCAGATAAAACACTAGTCTACAGGTTAAAATGATAGAGCAATGACTTGATCAATACAGAATTAACATTTGTGACTTCCAGATTGAACTTCAGCTTGAATTTAAAACACTCCTAAAAGTAAAAGAATTATACCTAAATATGCACAATTTATATCTACATATAGTCTGCAATTAAAATTAAGAGCAAGTACATGTCAAATCAAAATATCAGTTTAAAATTACAGTGGGAGACAAGATTTTCTAAAGTGTAATCAACCTAGTAATATAGACCTTGAAAAACAAGATATGGAATTATTAGCCCCAAAGTGCATGCAAAAAATGCACATCAATCATCCCTTTTCTTCTAAGTAGTTTTTTATGAAGTTTCATGTTCAACTTGTTCGTTTAACAACGTAAGCATCTTGAGATCTACATAAGGGAAACTTCTTTGGGGATTTCTTTCATAATATTAATATAATGCAAGCTTGTGTAAAACTCCTTCATAGTACTGTCATCCTTTTGGAAACATAATTGCAAAAAAGCAGTAGTAATACTATATTAAGTTTACAATATCCATAATATAATGGATAGTGCAACTTCTTCTTTGAAACCCCTTTACAAACGAGCGTGAGACCGCTTAGGTAAAGGTAGCCATACACTGGTCGATTTGCCATTAGATCGACCAGCTGACAGATCCCTATCTGATCGAATCTGATCAGAGAGGGATCGTATGGCTTCCTTTACTGCAAACAGATTGTGAATCGATTTCAGCCTGAAACCGATCACAATCTGTGGAGCCGCTGCTGCCGCCTGTCTCCCCCCCCCCCTGCATACATTACCTGAAGCTGGCTCCGGGTCCTCTTCTCCGCGCTGCAACCCTCACCGCATCCCAGCGTACACTGTGTCACTCCGTGACCAGGAAGTTCAAATAGAGCGCCCTCTATTTGAACTTCCTGGTCACTGGAGTGACACAGGAAGTTAATGTACGCTGGGATGGAAGCAAGAGCGGTGCAGCGCGGAGAAGATGCAGAGAAGACGCAGAGAAGATGCCCGGGAGCCAGCGTCAGGTAATGTATAACTGTATCGGATCGGCCGCTGCTAGCAACGCACTCCCTACCCACGGGCGATCGACGGAAGTAACCCGCACAGCGCGATTGACGGACCGCTTCGATTTCGGGAGGAAATCGGAGCGGCGGGTGCATTTAGCGTGAACGATTGGCAGCAGATTCGATCCCAGTGATCGAATCTGCTGTCGAATCGGCGGCAAATCGGGCCAGTGTATGGCCAGCTTAATTGTTTCATTTGTGTTTGCCCTGCAATCTAATAGAATAGAATAGGTCTTGTTCTGTTTCCACTACAAATATGCAGGATAGAATGATTAAGGATAAATACCATGAAATGTAGTTCTTGGGTGAGCGCACTGTGGGCCTGATTTATGGCTATGGTCCAGAGTATACAGGTAGGTAGATTAATAAAGCAATAGAAACTCAACTGCATAACTGAAATAAGCAAAACAAGGCAAAGAGGCCACATATATAGCCCAAATGTGAAGATGATATCAGTATTACCTTTCTCCCTCCCTCCTCACCACTATCACTTCCATGTTTACTACCACAGCCCCTTCCTTTAAGTCTCCTCAAAAAAGGCATGTTGTTCTTAAAGGAAATGTCAGGCAAAGCAAGCTACCCCCCCCCCCCGATCTCCTTACAGGGGTCTCCTCCAGCCCTTTGCAGCCAAAATGTCCCTCGTCACAGCTCTTCTCCCAGCCGCCATGCTGCGACAAGGGACATGTTGGTTTCAAAGGACTGGAGGAAGCCCCAGATACGTAGATCAGGGGGTAGCTTGTTTTGCCTGATGTTTCCTTTAAAGTGTTAAATGTATTCCAAAAATAAGATAACCACCAAGAGTTGGGTATCTCTACCTTATTGTGACAGTCAAACCAAAAGAAATAACATGACTAGGATAAATGAATGGATTGTGTGACTTAAAATATACAACTACAAAGTGGATTTTGAAAATGTATTGAAGGGTTACACTAACTTGGAAATAAGTCACTAAGCAAATTACACACTTCCTAGTATAACTAGATAAGGGGTATGACTACAAATATACAAATATTGATTTAAGGCCCACATTTATAAGATATCTCAAAGGTTCTTCTAGCATCTCCATGGTGGACTTCATAGGTAAATATAAACTTAAAAAAAAAAAAAAAGTTGTGTGAACACTAAGGACCTGTTTCCACTGCATACAGATTGGATGCAGAATGGATGCAGAAAAACTGACTCCAATGAATGCCTATGGGAATGTTTCCACTAAACGCAGTTTTCCTGATGCAGATTTTTCCTTAGGCATCCATTGGAGTCAGTTTTTCTGCAATCCTTCTGCATCCAATCTGCGTGTAGTGGAAACAGGCGCTAAAAGTTTTCCTATCAGGTTCACCTGATGAACCACACTGCAAGAAGTTTGTCCATCACTAATGTCAAGGCTTTCTTCCTTATCTGCTACCCCCCTTGTATCCTTAAATAGTGTACAAGTGTCTCAATCCCATTACATTCTATTTCCTGCTTGCAATAGCATGGTCCTACCCATAGTTTATCTCATTTTGCTGTACTTAGTCTATCAAAAGAACTGGTACCCCCATTTCAGGATGACTTCATACTACATTTCTGGATTTTCCACGTATTTTGCATTTGTGTTGCTGGATGTGCCAATTAGTGGCTGGATAGTGTACTGGTTAAGGGCATCCCATTTGACATAGGTTACCAGAGTTCAAATCCTGGCTAGGGTCAGTACCTATTCAGTAAGGAGTCCTTAGACAAGACTCCCTAACACTGCAGGGTGGCCTCTTGAGCGTGTCCCAGTAGCTGCAGCTCTTGAGCGGTTTGAGACCGACAGGAGAAAAGTGGTTTACAAATGTTCGGATTATTATCAGATTATTAACTATACTGTGCCTGAATTATTTATGTATTTTCATTCTCAAATTCTATTTTTTGTAGTCTTGACAGCACCACAACTGTATAAATAATAATGGCAATGATAATAATAATATTGATAATAACATTTTTATTTATTTATTTATCAAAGAGGAGTTTGTTTATTACACATCAAAGGACAACTGAAATGAGAAATATATGGAAGCTGCCATATTTATTTCCTGTTATACAATACCAGTTGCCTGGCAGTCCTGTTGGTCTATAAGGATGCAGTAGTGTCTGAATAATGCCAGAAACAAGCATGAAGCTAATCTTTCAGATCTGACTATAATGTCAGAAACACCTGATCTGCTGCATGTTTGTCCAGGGTTTATGGCTAAATGTATTAGAGGTAGAGGATTAGCAGGATAGCCAGGCAACTGGTATTGCTTAAAAGGAAATAAATATGGCAGCCTCCATATCTCTCTTGCTTCAGTTTCCCTTAAAGCACACTAGACTATGCATTTTGCAGGGTTACCTCATTTCTTTACATTAATTATCATCGTCAAATACTTCTTAAGGACCAGTAGAGGTCCTCTCGTAGTTTTGGAGCCACTTTACTGCCCATTAAGCAGTTTTTGACACTGATACTTGACTTGGCGAAGAGGGGTAATCCTGCAAAAAGTGTAGTTTCATGCTCTTGAATAAACATTTCTTTCTGTAAACATTTATCATCTTTAGAGGAGGTAAATTATCGCTCATCCCTTTTAGATTGTTTTCAGCTTTTTATATATTGTTTACACATCCTACCTGATAGTTTAACTTTTATATACAGGAAGCCATATATCTGTTGCTGTTGGGGTTAAGAGCTTGTTTCCAATTAAGATATTATCTGCATATGTTATTAACCACTTCAGCCTTCAGTGTCGTTTCACCTTATGCATCCAAGCAACTTTTACCTTCCATTCATTCACCAATAACTTTATCACTACTTATCACAATGAAATGATCTTTACCTTGTTTTTTCCAACACCATTTAGGCTTTCTTTGGGTTGTACATTTTGGCAAGAATTATTTTATTATAAATATATTTTACCAGGAAGATTAAGAAAAAAATGGAAAAAATCATTATTTTTCAGGTTTTGGCCATTATAGTTTTAAAATAATACATGCTACCATAATTAAAACCATGTATTTTATTTGCACATTTGTCCCGGTTATTACACCATTTAAATTTTGTCCCTATCACAATGTATGGAGCCATCACTTATTACAAGCCCATAATTTAAAAATGAACAGTAATATACCTTACTACATACATATTAACAAAAGTTTAGTCCCTAAGGTTACAATTTATGTATTTTTTATTGCATATATTTTGTTTTTGCAAAAAAATAATTCTGTAGCTATTGGGGAGTGTGAGAGGTAAGGGGCTAATTTTAAAAGTAAAAAAATGTCATTATCTGGAAATTTTTATTTACAGATGCAATTTTACTATTTGGCCACAAGATATTCTTGCAGGCAGCTCACTTCTGTATGTGTAGAATTACTATGCAATACGGAAGTAATGTGTGGGCGGGACAGTAGGAGCTTTGTGAAAGACGGAGCTGTCTCTTAGGCCTCGTTCACATCAGGGCCGTTTCTGTGCGCTTTCCACAGCGCACTGCCCTGTGCGTTCAGCAAGGTATTGATTTTTCCATGTAACTAAATGTAGCTGGTTCACATCTATGCGCTGCGCTGAGCAGCGTTACAGAAACGTAGTGTTGCAGGCATTTCTGTGCGTTGAGCTGGAAAGCGCACAGCAATGCAAGTGAATGGGTCCGCATTTTTAGCGCATAGAAGCGCGTACAAGCGCATAGAAGCGCATGCGTTTTTTACCCCTAATTGGAGAAAAAAATACATTTACATACAAAAACAAAGTTTTATTGACAACTGCTGCTGCTACAGTAAGCAAAACGTGCTTTAAAGAAGCGCAGCGCAACGCACAGAAACGCGGACCAAAGCGCGCACAAGCGCATGCGTTTTTTACCATGCGCTTTAACATGTTTTTCAGCGCAGCAGATGTGAACGAGGCCTTAGACAGTGTCTGTCTTTCATACGGGGACTTAGATCAATGAATGGGAACTGTGTTCCCATTCATTGATCTCTGGGCTAACGGAAGGCAGCTGCCAGCGGCAGCAGTGTAGCCTATCTGGACAGAAATATCCATACAGATAGGATTAAGTGGTTTTCCATTTGTCAAGTGATGGGAGTGCAGCTACCTAGCTGCATCGCATCACTTCCGCTTGCATTCGCATCAGGGAGATGCAGAAGTGACTGGAGGAGACAGGACGCGGTTGCGGCTGGATGCAGCCGTGTGAGAATCTGCAGCATACTGCAGATTCTCGGATCGCTCCGCACCACTATGCATAATCTCCACACAATGGAAACTGTTCCATTGCTGTGTATTGGTTACAGTTCGGCTGAGGCTATATAGCCGCATCACACCGCGTGTAGAGGAAACAGGACCTACTTCTTTTTTTCTCTGTGTAGAGCTGTGTAAAATGTCAATGTTTATACAACAAATAATAATAATGTGCATACTGATTTGGATTCATTAGGACACGTTCCTATTGATTTGAAACAGAACTTAAATCTCAGCTAAACTGGACCATGGTGTGTGGGGGGTTTACCTCAACTTTGTAGATGCCTCTGTGCACTGCACTCAACATTGTGTTCCATATACTAGCTAATTTACATATGGAGAAAAAGAAGCTGACCCCTTTAGCTGAGATTCAAGATCTGTTCCAAATCGTTAGGAACACTGTACCAAATTGGAACACACATTCCTAACTGCAATGCCATTAGCACAGCCTTAGCAAGTTCGAAATAAACATATTTTCATTTGTGATTGAAAAATATATATTTATTTTTAATCTAACTAATATGTGAAAAACGAAAAACATTTACTATACATTACCCTTAACCGAACAAGATCTCCGATGAAGTTTGCAAAATTATTGCAAAGTGTATACGTGACTTGTTTATGGAACATCTTTTTTGCTTACTTTGAACTGCAGCCCCATCACGCCACTCACTGTAAGCTAGAACTTACAGAAAGTAGTAGATCAATTGCTTAGTACATTAACTATCATATTTTTCTCAGGCATTTTAATATTAATGTGCTTAGTTTAATCTATGTACTCATTCATTTATTTAACAGAGAGTGTCATTTGCAAATGTGATTGCATTCTGCAGCCTTCCTTCAAAGACTTTTAATAATGATTCTGACACATGACATTTCAAAAGAAAGAATGGATTTGGTTTGAAGCCATGTTTGGTATTAGCCACAACACTTGCCTCATATCATTTCTATTGATATATATTATGATTAAAGTGTAAACCAAAGTTTGAGCCAAAACAGACATTTATTAAAAGTGATGAAAAGGGAAAATACATTTTTATTTCTTTTGAACATTGTCATGTTGTTTCTGTACATTCTATAAATGAAATAACTAAGATACTCTAAAGTTACTCATTTAATATTCTTTCTTTGTTGAGAATGTGCAGCAGTTAAAAAGTTAGAAGTTAAAAGAAAAATATTGTTTCATTCATTAATACAGATTTATTTATTTGCACATATGCTTGTTGCAGATATATTTATTGCTCCTTCACAACATCCTTCAATGGCTCCTCCTCCACTTCCCCACCCCTCTCGCTTGGTGTTACTAAAGGCTCCATCCTGGGACCCTCACTGTTCTCACTCTACACTGCCTCGATTGGGAAAATCATTTCCATTAGGCTCAACTACCACCTGTATGCCAACAACACCCATGTATACCTCCACAACCCAGATCTCTCTTCATCCACCATGGACAAGGTCTCCTCCTGCCTCACATCTATTTCCTCGTGGATGGCCACCAGGTTCCTGAAGCTTAATCTGGACAAGACTGAGCTTCTGATATTCAAGCACTGCACAGGTGCACTTGTCCCAGATATGCATATGATGATTGACAACTCTACCACAGGATTTAGGGTTAGTTGCCACTAGGGGGGATTCGGTTTAGGCCCCACCAGGGGGAGTTCATAGGGTTAGGCACCACTGGGGGATCCTAAGGGTAAGACCCACTAAGGAGGGCCCTAAGGGTTAGGCACCACTGGGGGGTTTAGAGTTAGGCACCACCGGGGGGGGGGGGGTTAGGGCAAGGGATAGGCATAGGTAGAGGGGAGTGGTGTGAGAGTAGAGTTAGGTTTAGCAATAGTAAAATATACTAATATTGCACTATGGAAATTTAGTATTAGAATATTACTCATTTTAGCTACATTCTGCTACCGGCAAACTCAGCACCCTTTTTTCCAGATGCCTTTTTACACGTACGCTATTTAGTATACCTTCACACACAGTTCTAAAAAGCTTATGCTCACCATGGCTGCTTAGTTGTCTGGGCAAGATGTGATGGTGATCAAGCTATTGTTACTACCTAGATATTTGAAAAGGGGTAATTGAACAGAAGATTTGAAATGCACACATAATGGATCTGTTGATTCCTTCTTTCTGCAGAATCATTCCAGCAGTAAACTTATACATTTAAAGAAAACATGAAATGGCATACCTGGGGCTTCCTGCAGCCCCTTCAGACCTTTGGCTCCCTCGCCATTCTCCCGGGCAGCCTCGATCCTCCACTAGAGTCCTCTGATGTGCTCCTATCGTCAGAAGCATACTGCGCTTGCACAGCACTCCTGGTGATGGGAGTGCGATGGTGGCAGGTGCAGCTAAACCCGGCATCTGACAACTGGCCCCGAATGGAAACATTTCAGAGGACTCTAGCAGTGGATTAAGGTGGCCTGGGAGGACGGTGAGGGAGCCAAAGGTCTGAAGGGGGCTGGAGGAAGCCCCAGGTATGTATATATTTTCCCCCACCCCCGTCTCAGGTACACTTTAAAGATGTGCCATATTATCTTGGACAACAAAAACCCACATGTATAAGTAGATAAATACTTGCTCTACTTACATAACATATGTATTGCACTGTACACATTTAGATTTTAGTGATTTTTGTATAGTATAAGAAAGACAAAATCCTTCTTAGCTTCTTCCATTTTGACTGTGTCTGTCTTGAAGCCAATTCTGACATAATTTCCTCCCTTACTCTTCTCCTTCATCTGTGTATGCATTGCCCGCCCTACTCCCATTCTAGACACTCCCACACAGCTCTGTAGTAAGAAATGCATTGCATTGTCATAAATCATCATTGTGTGACTATGCAGAGCTGGTTTATTTGTATGGATCGGATTTCAGGAGCCACTGCTGGGGTAAGTTATTTTCTCAGCTTTTGAGCATGAGAAATATTGGCCAATCAGAGAGGAACAGTAGTGTGTGTGTGTGTGGGGGGGGGGGAGGAAACAGGAGGGAAAGAGACTTCAGACTTCATTCAGGCTGAATTAGTTATTTCTGAGGGGGAAAAGGGAGGAAAGTAAAGAAGAAAGAAAAGCATGCCCTTGTAATGCTATGTTTTTGGCATTGCTAAGGCCTCACACTCGACTCACACTAGCACACAGACTAGGTAAATACATAGCTTACGGCTTCACACTGTATTAGGATATTTATTTAATTATTTACATTATTTACAGGTATAGCAGTGAATCATGGATAAGTAATAGAGTAAAGAATCAATACATTACCGGATATTGCATTATCACTCCGTATCGGGGGACCAGCAATCGTCAGGAGGCAGCGCATACACAACATCACACAACTCATCAGTAGTGGAGAGTCCCATCAAAGCAAGGGAAATCTCTCTTTCTTACACTCATAGCTCCACCTATTTTCCCTATTGCATCCTGGGGATGCACAGGCATGAGCTTCACTACGATTGGATGACTTATAGTCAATATTTTCATAAACAGAACTAGTTCTGGTTAAGTCGTGCATTCCCTGAAACAGTTAATTCAGGGTTACGCGCTTATTGCAACACAATGTTATATAACCATATCACGTGCCACGCATGATCAGTACTTGTTGTGACTGGGTATGTTCGGCCTTCGGCCTATCCACAACGTGGAAGTATGATTCATCCCCTGTGATCACCGCGTGATCGCAGCGCACACAGCATGTTTACATAACTTGCAGTAACCTCTTGCTGCTCTGTCCATGTTTTTTTCTATGGAGAATGGTGCATCGCTACTAAAAGATCAAAATATGTCCTATCTGCCTGCAGACTAGCTTGCTAATGTGTTTTTCTCCTAACAGCCAGTCAATCACACAAGCTCTTCAGACGTGTATCACATTCGGTCCTTAGCGATGACCATTAACATATGAAACCATGACAACTTTTTCCTTCTTACAACATATTCCATATGCCACATACCAGTTTCATCTGGATAGGATAACTATAACAATAATTACAATCAAAAATAGGATGAACTATCCACTTCATCATTGTTTCTGCTGATGGCGAATAACCCATAAATACATCCCACCAGTGGTGAGAGGTGGCATCTGCTATGGCAGAGCCCACTTTAACAATTTTGTTTGCAATCACGGTAGTACTGAGCTGGTGTAGATTATACTTCTATTCAACTTTTTAATAGCACTTTTTCACTTCCGTTAGATTTTTCAACAATCTGCTTTAGTTTAGTCAGGTTTAGATCCCAATTTGGAACTTCCAAACCTTGGCCTTGCCAGGAAACCTTTGTAGTTAACGCTATATCGGGCATCAACATAAAAGTTTCATTTTCCCATTGGAATACAGTGATGTTGTGTATGCATCCTGCAAAAGGCACCCTCATTTTAGGGACCACCTGACGATCTGTCACTACACATACCACTTGAGGTGTTTTTTCCACCATCCGGCGGTATGTTATAGGCATTATGGTCCACCCACATTTGTTTACAGTGTTCTGTAACAAACAAGGTTCATATACAGTAGACTGTAACTTACATATTTTACTGTTTAAAGTATTATCACAAAAAGTCAAATCATGTGTTCTGTTGCTGTCATCAATAACCTGTCCATAATACGTAGGTACCCAGAAGTGCTGATCACCTTCTGGCCCAATTAATAATGGCAAAATAACATACTTACATATTATACTACTTTTAGTAACATTGTAAAATGTTAATTGTCCCATTCAAAATGTATCATTGCACATCACTTTGGGTGCTTTGATATCTATCCAGTGATCAGTTCTTATCATGGAACTGAACACGGTCCTCCAAACCTCCTCACATCCAGTCAACAACTTAATTTGAAATAACCCTTTCTGTTGTTGCTGTTGTAAGGTTTGCATGTAACAGATAGTCCAGTTTACAATTCTAATTATATCAAGATCTGTTTCATACATAACAGAGGCACTTGCGTTAATTAAATCAAGCAAATCATCATCTATTTTAGCTTGTAATTTTAAATGACGCCCATATAGTTGGCATCCATTTAGCTTGTAAAGTTAAGACATTATTTATTTTACTTCCAGCGTTATGCAATCTATTTGCTAATGTTTCAATATCAAGACTATTAAGAGTTCCAGTCAATGTCCCATATCCTCCTAACAAAGAGTCATACCACTCTCTCCGTATTTAGTGTGGTTTAGAACAGTTTATGGCAGCTGGAAACGTGCATGAATCACAGTCTTTTTAGGCATGTTGCCCCACCTTTGCACAAGTGGAAGGTAGTCTCTTTATATGCCCAGGGTCCACTTTAGCATCCATCATATCCACAAATATCAAAGTAGGCCCCACCGAGACATGTTCCATTGAAAGTAACATTGAGAACGTCATATGCTTGCCTAGCATTACCGGTAAAGTTTCTCTGTAGACAACTCTTGGTTTTATTTCCCCACACGAAAGTCACCGTAGATTCCCTGTATTGGTTACTCGAATACCTGAAGTCCATGCATTAACGCCACAACTTTCCAACCACACGATACCAAGGATCCCAAGGACAATGCCATAGACATGGAGATCAATCTGCAAAAAACAAGTGTGACTTATTCTTGCAAATAACATTTTTCCTGTGGGATATATTCCCACTTTTCCTGTTCTGGCCTCATTACCAGCAGAGTTCGGTCCTTGCCTACTGCAATCACATCTGCTGGAGAAGGCGGTCCTTGGGGATTCTGACCCACATTTTAGCTCCAACATTTACTGTATTAGTAGAACCAAAATATTCATCACCCTTTACTGATGGGCTTTCCTCTCTACAAATAAAGGAATTAGGGTCCCTTTACACTTAATCAGTTGCTGTTAACTGTAATCAAAATAACAACTGATGTACAGTCCAGCGTCCGTGTCCCCCTATGGCCTCTTTCACACTATACACTGAAAAAACATTGAAGTATTTTCACAATGCATTGCCATTGGGGAAAAAACAACAAAAAACAAGAAAAAACAAAAACAAACAACAAAATTGTATGCGTACTAATGCATACCAACGCATTAAGTGTAAAAGGGCCCTCAGGAGAACCTGGGCTATACAACTCTTTGGCCTGTGTATACACAGTGTCCTCCCCTAAAAACTTTAATCCATCCTCTCTCCTTTTCCAATCATTAACTCACTATTTCCCAGGTTAATCATGATCGCTTTAATTTATTCTTGATAGTCGGAGTCAATTACTCCTTCTATCACTATAGCTCCTTTCTGAGCAAAACTGGATTGGGTAGCTATTTGCCCATAATGTTAGTCAGGTATTTTACATCCTATACCTGTGGGAATGGTTGTAACCTGTGAGGGGTTAATGATAACAACTTCTAAAGCATGCAAATCCAACCCAGCTGACACAGGTGTTCCCCTATATGGAGCTACCGCATCCTTATGCATTTTCCAATAAGGAATCGTTTCTACTTTAACCACCCCACCAGCTAGTTTCTGGTGTAAACAAAAATCTGTCATCTTCACAGTTTGTTTGTATTATTCTAAACTAGCATATGCATACATTCTAGCATCTTTAACAGAGGTATTTTTGAACATATAATACACTCTATATCAGTAAGGTCTCAAAGCAAACTTCATACAATTCATTAGAAACAACTCAATTCACACTTCATCATCAACACATTCTGCCACTTCACGCCATTCAGCTAATCAGTACAACATTCAACCCTAGAGAAACCAGGCATTTCTCTGCAAGACAAACAAATCTCATTTAGTAACTAATGACCTTAGCCCGTTAAAAAAAAAAAAAAGCTAGGCCTTTCGCTGCGCATGCATGTGCCCGCTGTGCACATGCACCCGCCACGCGTGTGCCCTCATACACCATTGCGCACACGCTGGCCGCCTCTGGCCCTATCCTCCCTCAACTTTTCCCCTGTGTTTCTGCGCCCCTCCCTGCACATGTGCAGTGCTAAAAAAAACAAAACAATACTCTGAATAGACGCAGAGACCTAGTGTTGGGCGAACAGTGTTCGCCACTGTTCGGGTTCTGCAGAACATCACCCTGTTCGGGTGATGTTCGAGTTCGGCCGAACACCTGATGGTGTTCGGCCAAACTGTTCGGCCATATGGCCGAACTAAGAGCGCATGGCCGAACGTTACCCGAAGGTTCAGCTAGCGCTGTGATTGGCCGAACGGGTCACGTGTAGTGTTGGGCGAACATCTAGATGTTCGGGTTCGGGCCGAACATGGCCGCGATGTTCGGGTGTTCGAGCCGAACTCCGAACATAATGGAAGTCAATGGGGACCCGAACTTTCGTGCTTTGTAAAGCCTCCTTATATGCTACATACCCCAAATGTACAGGGTATGTGCACCTTGGGAGTGGGTACAAGAGGAAAAAATTTTTTGCAAAAAGAGCTTATAGTTTTTGAGAAAATCGATTTTAAAGTTTCAAAGGGAAAACTGTCTTTTAAATGCGGGAAATGTCTGTTTTCTTTGCACAGGTAACATGCATTTTGTCGGCATGCAGTCATAAATGTAATACATATAAGAGGTTCCAGGAAAAGGGACCGGTAACGCTAACCCAGCAGCAGCACACGTGATGGAACAGGAGGAGGGTGGCGCAGGAGGAGAAGGCCACGCTTTGAGACACAACAACCCAGGCCTTGCATGAGGACAAGAAGCGTGCGGATAGCAATTTGCGTTTTGTCGCCATGCAGTCATAAATGTAATACAGATGAGAGGTTCAATAAACAGGGACCGGAAACGCTAACCCATCACAGATGTTCATTGTTCATGTTACTTGGTTGGGGTCCGGGAGTGTTGCGTACTCGTTTCCAATCCAGGATTGATTCATGTTAATTTGAGTCAGACGGTCTGCATTTTCTGTGGAGAGGCGGATACGCCGATCTGTGACGATGCCTCCGGCAGCACTGAAACAGCGTTCCGACATAACGCTGGCTGCCGGGCAAGCCAGCACCTCTATTGCGTACATTGCCAGTTTGTGCCAGGTGTCCAGCTTCGATACCCAATAGTTGAAGGGTGCAGATCGATTGTTCAACACAGCTATGCCATCTGACATGTAGTCCTTGACCATCTTCTCCAGGCGATCGGTGTTGGAGGTGGATCTGCACGCTTGCTGTTCTGTGTGCTGCTGCATGGGTGTCAGAAAATTTTCCCACTCCAAGGACACTGCCGATACCATTCCCTTTTGGGCACTAGCTGCGGCTTGTGTTGTTTGCTGCCCTCCTGGTCGTCCTGGGTTTGCGGAAGTCAGTCTGTCGGCGAACAACTGGCTAGAGGAGGGGGAGGATGTCAATCTCCTCTTTAAACTCTCCACAAGGACCTGCTGGTATTCTTCCATTTTGACCTGTCGGACTCTTTCTTCAAGCAGTTTTGAAACATTGTGTTTGTACCGTGGATCCAGAAGGGTATAAACCCAGTAATTGGTGTTGTCCAGAATGTGCACAATGCGTGGGTCGCGTTCAATGCAGTCCTAGGCCGAAGAGGTCATAGCCTAGGGTCACAAAAACCTGTTTATTTGGGCTATTTCAATGGTAGTGATGGTGACGTACATAAATCTCAGCCATGGCCGTTAGCAACGTCTGAATTTCACGAAATGTCTCATGCAGGTAGAAGACATATTGTTAGACTTGGATTCCAAAGATGGGGTCCCTACATCTCTGCAAACCAGAGTTACAGGGGTCCAAAATTGGTAAAATCCCCCATAGGCTTTCATTGGGCCTCCTATTTACAGTTCCAAAATCTCACATCTTTTCAAAGGGCAATTGATCAGCAGTGGCAAATTTTCTAGCATTGTAGGGACCCTTAGGGGGAACATGACTGGTGAGTTTCGGGCCCCTAGGCCAAAGAGGTCATAGCCTAGGGTCACAAAAACCTGTTTATTTGGGCTATTTCAATGGTAGTGATGGTGACGTACATAAATCTCAGCCATGGCCGTTATCAACGTCTGAATTTCACGAAATGTCTCATGCAGGTAGAAGACATATTGTTAGACTTGGATTCCAAAGATGGGGTCCCTACATCTCTGCAAACCAGAGTTACAGGGGTCCAAAATTGGTAAAATCCCTCATAGACTTTCATTGCCTCCCTATTTCACTTTCCAAAATCTCACATCTTTTCAAAGGGCAATGGCTCAGCAGTACCAAATTTTCTAGCATTGTAGGGACCCTTAGGGGGAACACGACTGGTGAGTTTCGGGCCCCTAGGCCAAAGAGGTCATTGCCTAGGGTCACAAAAACCTGTTTATTTGGGCTATTTCAATGGTAGTGATGGTGACGTACATAAATCTCAGCTATGGCCGTTAGCAACGTCTGAATTTCACGAAATGTCTCATGCAGGTAGAAGACATATTGTTAGACTTGGATTCCAAAGATGGGGTCCCTAAATCTCTGCAAACCAGAGTTACAGGGGTCCAAAATTGGTAAAATCCCCCTTAGACTTTCATTGCCTCCCTATTTCACTTTCCAAAATCTCACATCTTTTCAAAGGTCAATGGCTCAGCAGTACCAAATTTTCTAGCATTGTAGGGACCCTTAGGGGGAACATGACTGGTGAGTTTCGGGCCCCTAGGCCAAAGAGGTCATAGCCTAGGGTCACAAAAACCTGTTTATTTGGGCTATTTCAATGGTAGTGATGGTGACGTACATAAATCTCAGCTATGGCCGTTAGCAACGTCTGAATTTCACGAAATGTCACATGCAGGTAGAAGACATATTGTTAGACTTGGATTCCAAAGATAGGGTCCCTACATCTCTGCAAACCAGAGTTACAGGGGTCCAAAATTGGTAAAATCCCCCATAGACTTTCATTGCCTCCCTATTTCACTTTCCAAAATCTCACATCTTTTCAAAGGGCAATGGCTCAGCAGTACCAAATTTTCTAGCATTGTAGGGACCCTTAGGGGGATCATGACTGGTGAGTTTTGCCACTGCTGAGCCATTGCCCTTTGAAATGGTGTGAGATTTTGGAACGTTAAATAGTAGGCCCAATGAAAGCCTATGGGGGATTTTACCAATTTTGGACCCCTGTAACTCTGGTTTGCAGAGATGTAGGGACTCCATCTTTGGAATCCAAGTCTAACAATATGTCTTCTACCTGCATGAGACATTTCGTGAAATTCAGACGTTGCTAACGGCCATGGCTGAGATTTATGTACGTCACCATCACTACCATTGAAATAGCCCAAATAAACAGGTTTTTGTGACCCTAGGCTATGACCTCTTTGGCCTAGGGGCCCGAAACTCACCAGTCCACTGATAACAATCCAAAATGTGTCATCACAGGAGCCTCTTCCCCAGCTACTTCCTCCAGTACATTTATTTTACCAGCTGCAGATTCTGTTACATGTTGGTATTTATCTGCAGCTGCCTGTGATGACACTTGTGCAACTATCACTCTGTCATCCTACTCTAGTTCCTTTTCTAACAGGAATACCCTTTTTCCAACAGGAATACCCTCAAGTAAAGTAACAACATTGAGGGATTCTGATTCTTTCAACTTACACAATCTTTGTTGAAGCTTTCTATAAGCTGTCAACAACATCCCACTATGCCGCCCGAGAGCGACATCATGCCCCGCCTTAACAGGGCCCCCCTCTAGAGTCTTATCTACATCTAGAGAGAGCAACAACATCACCCGCCTTAACGGGGAACCCCCCCCCCCCCCCCATAGAGTCTTATCTACATCTAGAGAGAGCAACAACATCACCCGCTTTAACGGGGAACCCTCCCTAGAGTCTTATCTACATCTAGAGAGAGCAACAACATCACCCGCTTTAACAGGGAACCCCCCCCCCTAGAGTCTTATCTACATCTAGAGAGAGCAACAACATCACCCGCTTTAACGGGGAACCACTATATTCCAGCATCAGGCAGCGTCCCTCAACCTTAAGTTGAGCCTGTTCCGCCTTTTCTTGATCCTGGAACGCCTTCTGCAATCGCTTGTGCACACCACGATATGCAGAGGCCAACACCCAGCTAATTCTAGCTGGGGTAACTGCATCACCTACCTTGGCAGGGAGTTTCTCAAGTACTTGAACTAAATCAACCGGTTCTGATTCTTTCAACTGCTTATCCCACGATTCTGCCAACCCATGGCTAGCTAATTCCACTGCTATAATATTATACGGAGACTCGGTCCAGCCGGGGATCTCCGCAGGTTCTTTTAGGGATTTGGCCTTTTTCTTAAACATATTGCCTTACTTTTGGCACACTGCCAACTGGGCGTGGCTTTGACCAGAGGTGCCCCTCAACTTCTAGACACCAATGGTCAAACTTCCCACAGGTAAATTTTGCTTAGTTCAAAAGATATCTTGACTTGAAACTAAGTGGGAGGAGCTATCGACTCCAAACTTTGCCCACACCTGTAATCTGTCTTAAGATATATATATATATCAAGTATCAAGTCAATATACCATACAGGGGCAATTTTACAAAGATTTAGATTAATTGCCCCACTAACTGGCAAAATGCCAAATTTTGCAAAATTACACCCAGAGACCCACAGAATCATAGGCAATATATTTCAGAGGTCAAAAGTCATCCTTGTCGCCATTTATGTAATGCTATGTTTTTGGCGTTGCTAAGGCCTCACACTCGACTCACACTAGCACACAGACTAGGTAAATACATAGCTTACGGCTTCACACTGTATTAGGATATTTATTTAATTATTTACATTATTTACAGGTATAGCAGTGAATCATGGATAAGTAATAGAGTAAAGAATCAATACATTACCGGATATTGCATCATCACTCCGTATCGGGGGACCAGCGATTGTCAGGAGGCAGCGCATACACAACATCACACGACTCATCAGTAGTGGAGAGTCCCATCAAAGCAAGGGAAATCTCTCTTTCTTATACTCATAGCTCCACCTATTTTCCCTATTGCATCCTGGGGATGCACAGGCATGAGCTTCACTACGATTGGATGACTTATAGTCAATATTTTCATAAACAGAACTAGTTCTGGTTAAGTCGTGCATTCCCTGAAACAGTTAATTCAGGGTTACGCGCTTATTGCAACACAATGTTATATAACCATATCACGTGCCACGCATGATCAGTACTTGTTGTGACTGGGTGGGTTCGGCCTTCAGCCTATCCACAACGTGGAAGCATGATTCATCCCTCGTGCCCACTGCGTGATGGCAGCGCAAACAACATGTTTACATAACTTGTAGTAACCTCTTGGTCTGTCCATGTTTTTTTTCTATGGAGAATGGTGCATCGCTACTAAAAGATCAAAATATGTCCTATCTGCCTGCAGACTAGCTTGCTAATGTGTTTTTCTCCTAACAGCCAGTCAATCACACAAGCTCTTCAGACGTGTATCACAGCCCTGCAACTTCCTTTGCTCAGCAGATGTACCAAATAAGAGCCAGGGGACCTGAGGAATTATGTTCTATGGAGAAGAAAAGAGGGATTTTTAACTTTTGGATTGCCTGATTAGCATTCTTATTACTTGTTAACTAGATAAAAATAAATAATAGATTTTTGGTATTATGCCCAAAAGTTACTCTTTAACCTCTTAAGGACCAAAGGCTTTCACTCCCCTAGTGACCAGGCGATTTTTAACAATTCAGTGCTCTGTAGCATTAACAGCTCGCTGCACAGCCATACAACTTAGCACACAAATGAATCTGCCTCCCTTTTGTTTCCACCAACAGAGCTTTCTGTTGGTGCCATCTGATTGCTGCTGCAACATGTTTTTTAAATTCATTTATAAAGTTTTTTTTTTAATCCCCCCCCCCCCCCCTTGAGAGTCAATTAGTGTGATCGGCTCTCATAGGCATCAACCTATGAGAGACGATCACTTTGTGAGGGGATAGCTCAGTGACAGAGCTGCCGTACAGCGCTGCAGGAGATTGCAGCGCTGTACATAGAAATAGTGGCTTTTCCCCCCTCTTTTACAGACTTTCGGCCATGATCTGTCTGCGGCCAGCCGCGGCTGGCAGGCTGAACATGGAGCTCCACTTCGTGTCTCGACAGAAAACGATATCACATGTGCGTGAGCGTTCCCTGCTAATCTCCGCTCCCAGGACTTGACACCTATCGGAGTTAGGCGGCCGTAAGGATCCACTCTATGGCCGTTGATCGGCATTAGGCGGTCACTGTCGCAGAATGGTTAAAGTCACTCTATCAGGTTCCCTCTTTTGTGGCTAAAACAAGGTTTATAACTTGTAGACTGAATATTTTCTCTTTTGCTGGATGAAAACATTCTGGGAACGTCATACCATTTTCAATAGATATAAAATCAAATTTCTTCACTTCCAAATGCCAGAAATAATCTATTAGAAAAAACAAGATAAATGATTGTTTTAAACAGAAGTGAGGTCTTCCTGAGCCAAGTTTGCCAAAGGAAAACAAAAATTGGAATCAAATCAAAAAACAGTACATATTGTTATAAACCTAAGCCTTTTTCAACTTCTTTATTAGCAAATAGCATTAATACTTAATGCCCTGTAAAATTCATTTCTTTCAGAGTTCCTCTCTCTTTAAACATAGTATGTGACGCCAGACAAGATTCATTTTCTCAATTTCTATTGTGCGTATGAGCCTAAAATAATGAAATATGTATCTATTTTCAATTATACTTGTTCTAAAATTGTTCCATTGCTTAGAGACATTTGTTAGAAATGTTTGTGTTTGGAAAGATTGTGTTTGTTGTCAAAGTGCTACATACAAGAGCAGACTAGTATTCATCTAATGAGGCATTCTATAAACAATGAAGCAAATTACTCATAGTACAGTCGTTCATTCTGGCAGACGTTTCTCAACAGCAATGGCCCATTATTTGCTAAGGAACAAACTCAATGCATAATTGGACTAATGCTAAGCTTAAAGGAAGCAGAAAACAAAATTGCTGTACAGTTTTAGTATGTACAAAACTGTCATTTTTGGAATCACCCAGCATCAGGGTTGCCCGTAAACTACGCCAGTGCGAATCTACATGTCATAGTCCGCAACTATGCATCATAGTTCATAGACAAAGTTTAAAAACATCCCGTACGTATTTCCGCGTAGTCGTAGTACCGCCATTCGAAGCTTCACCCGCTACATGTAGTTGACGTATGTATTGCGAAGTCAACTACGCATGTGGTAACTGTGTCTATATGGATCATTGCGCATGCGCAGAAATATGTTTGCCCTTCTATACATATACAATTCCGCATTGGAAGGTGGAATGTATATATTAGTTCACCCATGCGCATATTTAGCGGATTATTGCGGAATTTTTTCCGCATAAGGGCATAAGCGTCCTCATACACTTCTACGCGAAGCTTCCATATTTTAACGCATAGTCTACGAAATGCAAATGTAGGGAAGTTTCTGATTTTGAAACTGTAGTTTGCAAAGCTTAATTTCGCAGAACTACGCGTAGTTCCAGCGTAGTGAAGTTGGCTGACTACGACCATCCCTAATATATATATATATATATATATATATATATATATATATATATACACATATATATATATATATATATATATATATATACACATATATATATTTATACACACACAGTAAGACCCCCGTTATCCAGAACTCCAGTTAACCAGAAGTCTCAAGCAACCAGGAAAAAACTCTGGCCTTGCAGGATGCATAAATCTACTTCTACGCTTCCTTATACAGTAATACACCTCTGTTACATTCAGTTACATCTGTCTTTTGTCCTAATTTGTTTTTAATTACTGCATTTACAGAGTCAGCATGATAGAGGTGGCAAGTTTGCATGTCATGCAATCATGCCCTTAGTTTTTTTGTTTGTTTTTTTAATAAGCAGCTTTTAAAATATACAAAGTTTGCTAATATACACTACAAAACTGACCGTGTATCTATTACGAAAAAAAACTCTAAGGCTGCAAACACAGTGGGACGTTGTGGAGCTACGTTATAAACTCTTATAACGCAGCTTATCGCACTGCAATGATAAGCCTATGGGACATTCACGGTGCGATGTTAGTATCGCATTTGTAACATGTAGCGTTATGGTAACACTGCTTGCAGTGCGTTACCTCTAAACGCACACATTACCGGGTATAGGAAAGCATATTTTTCATTGCCTGTATGCTTTATTCTACCTACTGTATGCGATGATAACGCAACGTTAATGTGCGTTACCACCTTTGTTTTACATTGCATTGTAATGCTGCGTGGCGACTTTAACATTGCATTCCAACGCAGCGTCCCACTGTGAAGTAGCCCTGAACCTCAGCTCACACTGTGCCAGAGTGGCAGTATGTGCATATGGTATGGATACACTGTCCACTCCAGCCGTTTGTGTTAGTGTCCTGCACATTTGCTGAACTTGGTATATGGCCAATCCCATGACAATATATCAGCTGTCCAAAAAATGGTGCAGGTTGGATTTATGCATTGAGGGAAAAAAAATGGAGAAATCAGTACATATAGGAAAACAAAGGGTCTATTCTAGCTTAGGTTTATTGTTATTACTATGGGTTTTGGTGCAATCTATCTTTTACATTTGCATTTTACATTGCTTTAAATTTACATTGCTTGTGCCCCTTGCCAATAACCCCACAGCAAAAAAAATCTCCCTGGTACCCCATTAGTGATAATCATAATCAGCTAATTATGATTATGCGAAATTACACCTATACATAATTACAAATTGTTAATTCAATTGACTTTGTATAATCATTCATAATTACGCATGAATTTACGCGTAATTTACGCTTAATTTCATGCTGATTTTGGCGGTAAATAGCAAAGCCCCCATACATGCTATTGCTACCGAAAATTGCTACGTATGTTAAGGAGAATACTGGATACAAGCCAAAACATTTCTCAAAAAGACCTTGTTGTTTTTTGAAAAAATGGTTTTTAAACTCAGAAAAATTACAGTTTAAAAAACATTTTTCCTTGTATTTTTAAAATTGATTTTCTCAAAAACTACAAGGTCTTTTTGAACAATTCTTTTTTAACTTTAATAGTACCCACTATTCATATGTAGCAATTTTGGTAACAATAGCATGTATGGGCGAACACTTTCATTCCAGCGCAGGAGACTTGGGTGCAGCAGTCAGTAATTTCTGCGCCGTCAGAAGACGGCGCTGAAGTTACTTATAAAACACTATAATTCGTGAACTGGAAGCCAAATTATTTTATTCCCTACCATCCATGGCGGCCTGGAGGAGGAATAGTATTTAATACAGCCGGGACTTGTGCAGCAGCAGGATCAGCCATATGCCAGCTCTATCCTGTGCCCAAGTCTCCTGCGCTGATTCTTCTCATACGCTGTATGGGGGCTTTGATATTCATCACCTAAGTCGGCACAAAATTCAGTGTAAATTCCACATAAATGAATGCGTAATTATGAATGCTTAAAATAACTACAAAATTAATTGTGTTTTTCCACGAAATTTCTCATTGCGATTATGATGCGTAATTGCGATGCTTAATTATGCATAGGCGTAATTTCTGCTCATCACTATGCACCATAGCTGCAATTAATATTGTAGTGAGTCTATGGGGCTGCCTAAAAATGTCAGTTGCCATGGTGCCAACATGAACTGCTTCACTATTCTGCATGCCCATTGGTCTGCTGCCATCTACTTTGGTGGTGGACCTACTGAGTAGATGGCAACTGACCCTGAAATATTTTGAGGAAGTCTTTAAAAAAAATAAATGAAGTTTCCAAATCTCAGCCCCCAAATTCAAGATCAGCGTAAACGCTAATTGTGAGTGATGATAGGTGTATTCACTTCTGTATTCTGTAATGACCTGTACAGTCATTATTGAAACAAATCGAACAAAAATCATCAAAATGTGAGCCTTGAGCAAAGAAATACAGTTAAACTTAAGATTCTCACTCATATGAGTGGATCAGCTAAAATTATTTTCTTTTCTTTTTCCACTTTTCAGTCATGCTGTACAATCTGATTTCAGCCTCAGTAAAAATTCATAAGCATTTTTCTTAAAGGATATCACTGTTAAAAGGAAGAGCCCAGATCATTTATACCCCTGCTGAGCTGGAATCGAAACATTTCACACTTTTGAAAGGAGTATCTTTGCAATCTTTTGTGACAGCATCTAAGAAAAAAATAAAATTCAGAAATAAAGGATTAACACAACATAATAAGCAATGTGCAGGAAGTGTCATGCTTTAGTATATATGGTGTTACTTTTAAAATGTGTTTCCCTTGTTCATGTCTCACTTGTTCTTTTATTCTGTGTTGCAATCTGTCATGTTTCTATGTTATACATTTACTGTTGTACCAGAAACATTGAGTGTGAAGATAAAAAATATGACATAGATGCTTAAAATATTGTAGAAGCTATTATGGTTCAAAAACCATAAATGTATTATACATAGAGTGATATAGAGTGAAATAGAGTGATATTATTACATGTTTTCAGCCAAATGTTTTGTGGACCCTAAAATTCATTATGTAACAGCACAAAAATTTAGATTTTTGTCTTGCACCATTGCAATGAAACTTAGGGCTCAAACCCACTAGCAAGCAGCCTTTTCTATGTGCTGGTAATTTGAAAAGCTCTTGCTAATAAAATGCTATGGGGGATTGTTATAAAATCACATCATCCAAGTGGGATCACACCCATAGCATTATATTAGCAAGAGCTTTTAAAATCACAACTGCTTAGTAATGGCTTAGTAATTTACTGCTAGTGGGTTCCAAGCTTCACTGTCAACTGTTATCTGAATTTAATTAGGAAGGTATTGGGAAGTAATAAATTACTTTTTCCTTTGTCACTGTCACTTACATTAGGTAGTAAAAACCTGACAGATCTGTCAGATTTTAGACTAGTCAATCGGTTCATGAGGGATTCTCAGTTATTTCTTTCTTTACAAAAGCACTTATTAAACTGCCATTGCTCAGTGCATCTGCCAACATGGCGTGCATATGAGTTGGGAAGCTAAATGACAAATTTGTATAGATATTTTTCAAAGAATAAAGTTAATACTAAGAATTTCCCATTAGGAGCTAGTAAAAAAAAAACAGAATCACTGCCAGATTCCCCCTATCTACCATAAGTAATCGCAACATAATAAAAAAGTAAGTTATAGTGCATTTTAGATGTCCTTTAAACAAAGATGACAAGACCTAAGAAAGGTGTCTCATCCGGAGACATTAAAACAAAAAAAAACCCCACTTCATCTGATGCTCTCATCTATCAATCAAAGTACTTACAGATGTTCCATTTGCATGATTACTGATAAAGCTATTGTTCCAATCAATCTGGGGAATATTAATGACTGATTGATGTAACCGAATTTTGTTCTCATATCACTGATTAAAAGGTAGATATATTTAGAAAACAATGTCAAATTAATTTGTTGTGATATTTAATAATCATTTGAACAGGCCTAATGACATAATTTGCCATTTTCATGTTGTGCACAATGTCCTTGAGTTAAGACAAATTACCACGCATGGTACAATTTAATTGATAAGAGAAATCTGGTAATTAATTTAATGTGATTATGTGTTATGGTTGCCATGGTGCTTAAAGCATTACATAGGGCAGTGATCATTAATCAGCGGTAAAAGTGATGGCTCCTGTCCTTGCTTCATCAAATCATTTTTAATAAACTACCCCATTCCAAATTTAATGCTGATCCATGTATTTCTTTGTATACTGTATTTATGCTAAAATGTGTCAGCTTAGTTTTCACATTCAGCTTTTGCTTTATGTTTTGTTTTATGGGCTTTTAAGCTATTAAGCTTAAATTTCTTCTTCTTCTTCTTGTATTATTATTATTATTATTATTATTATTATTATTATTATTATTATTATTATTATTATTATTATTATTATTATTATCATCATCATTATTTAGCACTATTCCCTTACAATTTACAATTACAATGGTACAGACAAAGTATTGATACACAGAAAACCACCAATTCTGTGTGCAGCTCAATTAGTGATTTTTGTTTAGCAGGTTCCCTCTATTTTTTCTTAGGAGGGTGACTCCACACATTTTGTCTCTGTGTTTGGGGGGGTGATACTGCATGCAAATTATGTGTACTTATATAATTCAGATTTTAACATTTGTAATAAATATAAATGTTAATGAATCCATGTGCTCAAAGAAGCCCATTGGCATTGAAAGTATGTTTAGATATATTTTCTGCTGACTAGTGCACACAGGCTATGTATGTGTAGTTTTGCTGTAGGTGTTGGAAAATAGCACTGTGGCTACAGCACTTATTCCAATATAAAAATAGGGCTTCAGTATGGTACAAACTACAGTTGTATTCAGCTGTTTATCGGATTTATCACAAAACTTTTATTATGTTGCTGATAGTGATGGGCTCACGAGTGCATAACTAGTCAAATTCGTGATTCTAATGAGGCTTAACAGCCTCAAGTGTGCGGCTGGGAGAGAGGGGGTTAATTACCCAGTTGTCTGGCGCTTCTCTGCATATCACATGCTCGCACTCTTCAAATGGGACCTGTTGCTTGACTCAATACCGTGTACTTCCTCCTTCCGGCCAAAGGATGAAGTGCGCAGTATTGAGTCGTGGAACGCGTGCGAGCATGTTATACGCAAAGAGGCACCAGACCTCTGGTAATTAACCCCCTCTCTCCCAGCCGCACACCTAAAGCTATTAAGCCTCAATAGAATCACAAATGTGTCTAGTTATGTACTCGTGAGCCCATCACTAGTTGCTGACACATGGTGATGATGCATGGCGATGATTTTTGATCCTGAAATAAAAGTCTTTTTTTTTTGCTACATTGTGTTCTTAATATTAAACTACTAGAAAAATTTTTTTATTTGATCAGTAATGGTAAATAATTGTAATAAAAATGGGGAAGAAGACATTAAAAGGAAAGGTAATAAATAATTGTATTATGTGCCCAAGATGGAGACATGTGGAATGGTGATGTGTTATTGTGGTCCCTGTACTGTTCCCCCTGTGTTCTGTTCTCATATAATGACCCCTGCATTATGACCTCTGTGCCCCCTATAGTGGTTTATTTATCCCTATAGTGAAGCCCATTATAGTTTCCCCTGGTGACTTTATAGTTTATTTTCCCTCTTGCAGCTTTCTTGAAGGTCTAGTGGTATCTCGTTGCCTTGTAGAGTTTCCTGGAGATCTAGTGGTTAACATCCCCTTTATAAGGGATGACCAATGACATGCAAGTTATTCTGAGCTTATACAGGACTATGCAAATTATGTATGCAAATGTATGCAGCTGGAAAATGGATTGAACCTTATGGAGGTTGAATTTAGTTTAGTCCTTTTTCAAGCTGCATACCTTTGCATACAATATTTGCAAAAACCTGCATCAACTCAGATTGATTTGCCCCAACATTGATCATCCCTGCCCCATATATACTAATGGCCAAGTAGTCCCTAGCAGTTTAAAGAGACAATGAAGCAGAAAAAAAAATATGATATAGTGAATTGGTTGTGTACTATGAATAATTACTAGAAGATTAGCAGCAAAGAAAATATTCTCATACTTTTATTTTCAGGTATATAGTGTTTTTTCTAACATTGCATCATTCTATAATATGTGCAGATTACACAACACTTAGCATTCAAAATGAGTCTTTCAGAGCAGTCTGTGAAGTAATGACCTCTCCTCTAGCAGAGGAAAAGTAAATAGTCCAGGAACAGTTGAGATAATAAAAGTCAGATAACAGCCCTCTCCACGACTAACTTAGTCGGAGACCTTAATGGCTTGTTTGCATAGAGATAACAACTGGAGTTTCTCAACTCTTCCTGTACTGGAAACAATTACACTGATGTATCTGATCTTAATGTTTTATTTCTTAGCTGTGCTACACATACAAATCATAATATCATCATTTTTTTTTTCGCTTCAGTGTCTCTTTAAGTCACTCTGGGTAGATATTAGCTCACCTCTCCTGATGAGCAGTGTTTAAGCCTGCATACACTCCAAGCAGCCTCTGTCATCTGCATGTATCAGGTACTAGATTGAAAATGTCATCAGGCAGAGACTGAGTACATGTAGCTTGTGGAGGCGAGGTGCATTGTGGGATGGGGAAGAGGTGAGACCATACTTAGCTAAGCATTGTTTTCTTTTTATGATCTTAAAAGAGGCATCGGATGGCAGGGAGAGAATCTCTCATTCATCTTCTTAAGATTCTGGGGGTGATGGCTGAACACAGGCATGTTTGTTGTGCTAATTTATTGCAGAGGAGATATGTCTTTGTGCTTATGCCAAAACAAGTGGCACAGAGAATGTTGATGCACAGTATTGTATGCACAACTAGTTTACAATGCATAAACTGCAGTAGATGAACAGTAGATTAACATAGTTAACATATGTAACAATGAATCACATTGATTCAAGTAAAATCTAAACTTCTTAGTACATTGGAGAGAGCAATGATATGTAAGAGCTCATAAGGACAAGATGTATAAAAGTAAAATATATGTGTTTTGATACCACATCATGTTAAAAAATAAATAAATAAAAGCAAACAAACAATTCATAAATGGTTAATACTGTTTGGTGCTGAGCTATACATGCTGCCTAGCTCTGCAATATTTAAAGTTGCTTCTTATGATAAAAAGTTACTGTCAACAAAGACCAGCAAAGGTGTTAGTAGCACAAATCATTCCAGAAAACAGGTAATTGATGGAAAGCATAGATGCTTCTCACACTGATTTCCATCATTACTAATAGTTTATGTCTTGCCCAGAGATCATTGGAATCCTATTGTGCAGAGCATTTCAAGATCATATCAATACTGATGAAATGACTAACTGACCGATACTGATTTTGTAACAGGCTTCAGGTTTATTGTAAATCCATACATTATTATCCATCAATTATTTCCTTCAATTTCACAGAGAGACACTTTTAAGCATTACATTAAGTACTTTCTTGCTTTGCTTAAGTTGAAAAAAAGCCTACTTTCTTTGTCTCTAGCTTCCAACTGCTCTGTTCAAAAATTAAATGAATAAATATATTTGCACCCTCCTATGTTATTCCCTCAGTTTAGTGAGCAGTAGACTTTGTACAGGGACTTGTTGTGTCCAATTGGGGCAGTGATATTTCACCCATTGGTTACACTGACCTGTATCTGTCACTGCTCAGCCCTACATGTGTGTGAGATAGCTACACCCCTCCCTACGATTCACATATTAGGGAGGTGAGGGATCAGCGAGAACCTGAGCACACCCGTGGGGCATGTGAGCATCCCACACTGACTCATGTGGGGAGGTCTCTTCACGTGTATTGTATATTAGTGGCTGGATAGTGTACTGGTTAAAGGCTTTGCCTCTGACACAGTAGACCTAGGTTCGAATCTTGGCTCCTCCTGGTCAGTAAGCCAGCACCTATTCAGTAGGAGACCTTGGGCAAGACTCCCTAACACTGCTGCTGCCTATAGATCACGTCCTAGTGGCTGCAGCTCTGGCGCTTTGAGTCCGCCATGAGAAAATTGTGATATAAATGTTCTGTGTTTGTTGTTTGGTTAGATGTTGTGTACTTTACAACTGTTGACCTCTAGTACCTCATAGGGCTGTCTTTTGGACTTAGATTAGCCATATATCTGCATCCAAGGAAGGGGAGCAGAGTGCAGCATGGGGACAACTACATTGAAGAGAGGGAGGAGTGGAGCACAGGGGCCATCTGCATCATAAAGAGAGAGAGAGAGAGAGAAAGAGAGGGGATTGCAGCAGGGAACACAATTCTTTAAAGGACAACTATCAGTAACCAACTATTCTAAAATTACAATGTACAAATGATGTCTAACTAGCTGTGTAAGCATTTTCCTACTTTTCATGTTGAACATCAGAGGCAAAAACTTTAATTCATTGTGTGTAGATTTTAGCTGCATTGGAATGATTTATTTGCAAAGGGGTGTCTATGCTTTGTGACATGTGGCAATATTAATCAATAATAATAAAAATAATACTTTCATAAATCAATAATAATAATAATACCGTATATACTCGCAAAGAAGCCGAATTTTTAAGCACAAATAATGTGCTGAAAAGTCCCCCTCTTGGCTTCTATGCGAGTCAGCTGATTGTGCCCCCCTCTGTTACTGTGCTCTTATGCCTTCACGTGCAGCCGTGTGCTGGCTGCCCTGTCCCCGATCTGTACATAAAAGCAGAGAAGAGATACAGCCTCTTTGATGATCAATTCACCTACCCGCAGCTGTTAAATGTTCACTCATTTCTTCTTTGCTGCATCCCCGCACAAGGCTGCACTGTTATGTTCCTGGACATGAGTTGTGTGACAAACAAAAGTCTGAACACTGATTATGCTCAGAGCTGCATACATCCGTGCCTGCAGCTTACTGATCAGTGCTTCCAACATGGTAGTGAGCTGCAGGCACGGACGTATGCAGCTCTGAGCATAATCACAGTGTTTAGCTGCCTGTCACACAACTCATGTCCAGAACATGTTTTCTGTGGCAGATGCAGCAAAGAAGAAACGCGTGGACATTGAACAGCCGCGGAGAGAGAGTGAAAACTACGAGCACATGGCATCTTCTAGACTAACTACATCTCCCTGCATGCTTTGCTGTCTCCGCACATGTGCAGTAGGACACAAGGTGACAGCACGTGCAGATGGAGATATGAAGTGCAGAGGAGAAGGCTCCCATGTAAGTGATTTATGTTCCTTGCCTGCAACTTTACAGTTCCCGGGGGAAGCACATAGTGCCCTGGTGAGTCCACTGTCAATCCTTTGTTTATTTGGATGTCTAATTACAGACGTTCCGGAGACTCACACTGATATAACTCAGTCACATGATTAAATCAAGCAAATGCTTTGCAGTGAATTATCTTTGAGAATTTATGCTTAATTAATTGTTTTTCTCTTGTTGTGTTCTGTGAAGTTAACTGTCATTAAGTGTGCTATCAAGCAGAATTTTTGGATTTATGACTGATGACTGTTTATAGGACATGGGAGTTGGTTTCCGTACTCCAAAATGATTACTTCTTGCTTATGTAATGCTGAAGTCTTGCATATACCTTCTGTTTTAGGAAGGGGAGAGTATACTTGGCTTGGTTTTATAGTATTATAGGTGTGATGAAGTATATTTTGTTCTGCTTGGTGTCTGTAGAAAAGTTGGTTACAGTACATTGTTGAACATTTCTGAAGCAATGTTCTGAGGAGCACTGACAATTAGCAGGTGCACATCTGGCTATGGGGAGGGGTGTTGCCTCACACTGGGGGCCCTTCTAGTTATTTATACTGGGTATCAGGATGCCTCATAATGTGGTGGTGGTGGTGGTGGTGGTGGTGGTGGGGGGCTTATATGCGAGTCAATCATTTTTGCCTGGTTTTAGGGGTAAAGGTGGGTACCTCGGCTTATATGCGGGTCGGCTTATATGCGAGTATATACGGTGGTAATAATAATAATAATAATAATAATAGTAATACAGCCAGCCCATGCTGATCTCTTCATCTCTCAGAAGAGAAAAATTTTATTATGACAATTTTGATTTGGTATCAGATTTCACACACAAAAGAGAATGTGTGTTTATGCTGGATATAGATACATTTAGCCAGCTAGAACAGTGCATTATTCTCCTCACAGCCAACTGTAACGATTGGTGTCAGCCCACGGAGAGAATCTGATTGTTGGCGATCTGCAGAATCGCCAAAAATACAGATATACCCGATTATGGATGATCTGCAGAATCATCAATAATGCGAGTATGAACTAACCTCTGGACACCTAAAGTGTGAGTGCTTGGTGCAACAGTAACAAATTAGGAATTCCTGAGGAGCAGGAGTTCCAGGAACACAAATGAGTCACAGACACTACTGCAGGCAAGGATCAATAGACAATAAGATCCTAATCTGCAAAGTAATGAGATCACCAGGTGGAATGAGGTGATCAACTATGCTGCTACCGAGAGTCCCCAAGGCTAGGAGACCTCGGTTTAAGGCTGAACACACCAAGATGGGAATGGGTGATTCAGACCTTAATGCAGTGTAGTATTTCCGAGGAGTGGAAATACTGGAACCCCTCAGGCTAGATACCTAGACTGAGGGTAGCGTAGTCAGACAGGCAGGTTCAGCAACTCACGGACAGAGACAGTACAGAATCAAGAGACAGGATCAGTGTATAGTGCAATCGGCAATGGTTCGGCAACGAGATCAGAAAGGCAAGGTACAGAATCAGAAGACTAGAGTGTAGTCAGGCAAGCAAGAGGTCATAACAGATAAACAATGCAATTAGTACTTTAAGCTATCAAGAAACTGACTCAGTGTGGATTCCCAGCTCCTGCCGGTTCTGGCACACTGTTGGATCTAGCTAAGGTCTGAGAGCTAGCACAAATAGTATTTGCAACAGCAGACAGGGAATGACTGGCATACAGGTCCTATATGTACTGGAAGAGCTCCTCAGCTCCGCCCCAGTCATTCATCCAATCAGAAGAGCGGAAGGAGTCAGCTGACCGGCTTGGTCAGCTGACAGCCCTTCTACTAGCATAAAGGTCCTGTCGCTTGGCCCGCGTGCGCGTAAGCCTCAACCTCTGAGTGACAGAGAGACTGTGTGCAGTATCCGTGTTGGCAAGAAGATTAGTAGATGCCGGCTGAGTAGTGGGAACCACTGCCATTAAAATGCCAATTAAAATGAAAACATAAGTAGGGGGCAGATACAGCACTGCTTAGCAACAGCTAGTGAAACTATATGTAGTACATGTTAATCAATAGTTGTCCTTTAAGAGTGGAGGATGGAGTAAGGGAGAGAAGTCCAGGGACCACTAGACTGTCAGGGATATTGGGGGCTTCCTGGTTGATGCCACTAACTGCCCCAAGAGGTTTACAGTCTAATCCCTGCCTCATATCACTGACCTCAGAAGTGTACAGTCTAATTCCTGCCCAACAAATGCTTTTTTGTGTTGTACTCAGCCCCACTGCTGCTGGCCATGACCCTCTTCTATTTTGTGTCTGCACTTCCCTCTATGTGCAAGTGTTGCTGTACTGGGCATGCACAAGCACTGCTCATGGATGATCAGTTTTGGCCCACTGTGCAGGTGTGGCCATATTGACAGAAACATACAGTCTCCAACAAACCTGTATCAGATATGTTCAGAAGGGTCCTGAACAGCAGCAGTGGACACCAAGATGGACCAGGAAGCCTCCGAATCTTCCAGAATCTTCCCTCTATGTGGTAAGTGTCTAACTTTGTTTTCCAAGTCACAGGTTTCCTTTCAAGTAAGTGAAACAAAATACACTATTGTGAGGGATTTCAAAGCCTACCTAAACTGACATGAGAAAGGATGACAAGAACATGGGTGTATATATAGTACCAAACCTAGTTAGAAAGTGTCTGACTTTCCTTCATATTTTTTTTTTCATTGCAAGGGTTAACAATTTTAGCACTTTATGTTGCAGAATTACAATGAAATGGAGCCACAGCTCTGCTGAAAAGTAAAGAGATGCCACAATACTTTTACTTGGTTGGACAATAATTGCTAATAACAGGATATTGCTGAAAAGAAGGTTGGGTCTCTCTGGCACCAAATAGGTCAGAAAAGGTACTGCCACTGACTGCATGCCTGGGGCAATGTCAGCCAAAGAATCAGCATGAAAGCCCAGCAGCAGACAATTTCAAAAAGAGAATACAAGTGTAATACTGAATTCTACTCTTCATTAACTAGTGAGCAGTCCAGCTTACTTTCACATACATATATCCAGGCACATCGCCTCTAGTTAGGACATTAAATAAATTATTAGGGAAAGGGAGGTGCTGAAGGGGGTGTGGCTAGAAACAGCAAAAATCAATTAACCCTTCGCACACTCACATGCAAATGTTCAAACAAATGCATTCACAGATTTACTCATCCAGGCACAACTGTTATCCCTACAGCTAAATTAAAAGCCAGGGTTTTAGTTCACAGAAGAATGCATTCTTATGCTTAGTCACCTATACTGCGTAGAAGTACCCAGGTAAACATAGGTGTCCTAACTCTGGCCCTGTAACATGCATAGTGCAGACATGCAAACACATTCATTGCATCAAACCTATCAATGGATTAGGAGCACACATCCTAACTTCCTCTCCTGGGAAAGACAGTGCATCTTACCAATCGCACAAGGGAGCTAATGTTATGTGTCCATGTGCACCATGCGCATACACCAGCATAAGCTGTCTGCATGCTGACAAACATACAGGGGAAGGGGGGAGTGCACCGAATTGGACCCTAGCCACAGGGGTCAATGATAAGAATAAACATACATGTATCCAGGCACATCGCCTCTAGTTAGGACATTAAATAAATTATTAGGGAAAGGGAGGTGCTGAAGGGGGTGTGGCTAGAAACAGCAAAAATCAATTAACCCTTCGCACACTCACATGCAAATGTTCAAACAAATGCATTCACAGATTTACTCATCCAGGCACAACTGTTATCCCTACAGCTAAATTAAAAGCCAGGGTTTTAGTTCACAGAAGAATGCATTCTTATGCTTAGTCACCTATACTGCGTAGAAGTACCCAGGTAAACATAGGTGTCCTAACTCTGGCCCTGTAACATGCATAGTGCAGACATGCAAACACACTTTTGAACATTTGCATGTGAGTGTGCGAAGGGTTAATTGATTTCAGCTTACTTTCACTTCACATATCTTTCATGGTAACTAGAGAGGTGTATGCTATAAACTGTGTTAAAGAGAATGTGTACTCTCCGATTTGTACAATAAGAAACATACCAATCGAGTCACTGTGATCTCCTGGATCCCTATTTGCCGTTTCCACCACTCTCTGCCGCAAACCTGGCTTTTAATCCCCAGTTTTAGGCAGTGTTTACAAACAAAAAACATGGCTGCTAATCAGGAAGTGATGTATGTTTATATATACAATATATCATGTTATAGTATACTAGTTTTTTATTACATAGTGAGTTTTCTGCACTCCAGCCAGGGATTCTCACATTTTCTTAGCATGGGCAGCTCTCTCCCCCCTCAGACAAGCTGAAATTGAGAGTAGAGACCTGCCTGTGAGGGATAAACAAAGCACACACACAAAGCCTGCAGGGGAAGTGCATAACTTCCCCCCATTACCTCAGAGGTAGTGCATTCCTTTCTGGGTCAACAAAGCTTGACAAAGAAAAGAAGATTAGATATATTACAGAGACAGTGCAACTAGAAAAGGCTGCAGTAATCCAGACCATATTAGAACAGGTATAGGAAATTATAGCATAGAAGAAATAAGGCTGAACATTTTGCTACAGAGTTTCTTTAAGCAAAGTTAGGTATATAAAGTTGTATGCATAATGAGAAGAGCCTAGTGCCCTGCCTGTAATGTAATGCATTCATGCTCTACTTAGTTATCGTGTAGTATGACTTTATGCATATAATTCTGCTTACTCCAGTTTATTGCATACACCTTAAGAAGTGACAACTGGTGATGAACAGAAATTATGCCTATGTATAATTAATTTAGTATGTAATTGTAAGGGTTCATAATTACGCATGAATGTATGCATAATTTATGCATAATTTTTGCCGACTTTGGTGATGAATAGCAAAGCCCCCATACCTGCTATTGCTACCAAAATTGTCACATATGTTAATGAAAATAGTACAAGTTAAAAAATAATTTTTCAAAAAGATCTTGTAGTTTTTGAGAAAATCGATTTTAAAAATACAAAGAAAACTGGTTTTTAAAGTGTCATTTTTCTGAAAAAAAAAATTCTTTGCATTTTTAAAATTTTGGTAGCAATAACATGTATGAGGGGTTTGCTATTCACCACCAAAGTCGACACAAAATTGTGCATAAATTCAATTTGTAATTACTTAAGCTTCAAATATCTTGGATTTTATGAAATCAATGGAAGTTAAGGTTTTTGTAGATCCTTTTGTGTTGTTCAATATACTTTATTTATAACTACTTGTTTGTAAAACTTCAGTGTCAAATTTTAGTAAGGTAAATGTCCCTTGTGAAGCAACATGCTGACAGTAGTCTCTTTTCATTAATTTTATTTGCTTTTTATTACTTGATTTACATGCTCCAAAATGTAATTTATGATATGCATCTCAAGCCGTGCCATGCAGGAGATGTAAACATTTTAGCTCCTGGTTCCTGGTATATTGTCTTAAGTCTGCAGCCTTTTAGCTGTCTCAGCAGTACAAAATTAACCTAGCATAAAAAAGCAATAACACTAATGATCTGATGAACTGGAATTATATATAAAAATTAAAAAGATTATCTGTATTTTGCAAAAACTAATTTATTATAGCTGTGTTGGATTTAATCATTATAAACTAATTTGATAAAGACATGCTGAGAGTAGTGTGGGGCAATCCAAAAATACAGTCGATGGAGACTTTGTTTTTAATGATTTTTTAGTCTGATAAGCACACTGATATCAAATTGGGATTCATTTTTCAATATAGAAATAGATCAAACACCCCTTTGAACTAACACTTTGGTTTAGCACATAGGAACAGAACATCTTAGTCTGCTGCTTTTCCCACTGTTCATTGTATGAATGGTAGAATTCTGTATAACAAGCTCAATGCCTATTTGAATAAAGCAAGAATGTGTCTGTATAGTGTTCCTATAGGGATAAAACTGTAAATGACCTACTAAGTCAGTGGTCATTTAACAGGCAAAAAAGCAATGGGAAACGTATTATATATATTGTATAATGATATAACATATTTGCCATTGCATGCTATAAAATACTTAATATTCTGGTTGCACTACTGGAATTATGGAATTAATTGTTGGTTAACTATTTCAGCCCGCAGGTTGTTTTCACCTTCTGGACGACAGGAATTTTCACATTTCAGCGCTCCTACCTTTCATTCCCCAAAAACTTTATTACTACTTATCACAACTAAATGACCTTAACCTTGTTTTTTTCACCACCAATTAGACTTTCTTTGGGTGGTAGATTATGCTAAGTATTATTTTATTCTAACTGCATTTTAATGGGGATAATAAAAAATAATTGAAAACAAAATCATTATTTCTCAGTTTTCGGCCATTGTAGTTTTAAAATAATACATGGTATCGTAATTAAAAGCCACAAATTTTAAATACCCAACCCATTTGTCCCAGTTATTAAAATGTTTAAAATATTTCCCTAGTACAATGTATGGTGACAATATTTTATTTGCAAATAAAGGTGCATTTTTTCAGTTTTACATCCATCACTAATTTTAAGCAAATTCTTTATTAATAATATACCCTCTTGACATACATATTAAAAAAATGTTAGTCCCTAATGTATGTAGGTGTTATTTTACTATTTGGCCACTAGATGTTGCCCCCTTAAGGACCAGAGACTGGTGGTACAAGAAAGGGCGGAATAATAATGAATTGCCACACATACCTGCCCCAATCGCCGTCCACGCCAAAGGCCGGGAACCTCAGACACCCACTCTGCCGTCTCTATGACGGCATTCCTGTGAGCCGGTCAGGAGCCGCTTTCATTGGCTCCTGACCCTGCCTATCAATGCAAGCCAATGGGAGCTGCTTACATTAATAGACAGAGTCAGGAGCCAATGAAGTCGGCTTCTGCCCTGCTCACAGGTCACTGCCGCTATAGAAATGGCAGAGCGAGTGAGCTGCAATGGGGAGACAGTGGCGAGATTGTTGGGAGTGACAAAAGCATCAACAACATGCAGCGTCGGTGTATTAATATCTGGCAGCCAGATAGCCATCAAAACAGGGCATAGATTTCAGTTAGCATGGTCCTTAACTAGTTAACCAGAAATCTCAATGAGGGAAGTTTTGAATATGACCTATCACCAGATAAGGTAATTACTGTATATATAGTGTACACTCCTATCCTGATGATGGCGGAAGGCTGACACCTGGTCAGGAAGGAGAATGGGCATTCTCTGAACTACAGTCTGGTGACTTTCTCAGCACTTGGCACTTTACTTTACTGGTTATTGTGCAATAGTGTATTGATGCGTTTTAAAGAGGAACTCCAGTGAAAATAATGTAGTAAAAAAGTGCTTCATTTTTTACCATAATTATGTATAAATGATTTAGTCAGTGTTTGCTCATTGTAAAATCTTTCCTCTCCCAGATTCACATTCTTTTTTTTTTTTTTTTTATATTCTTTATTTTATTTTTGAAAAATAAGAGAAAAGGCAATACAGATAATGAAATGTGTACAGAACTATATGTTGGAAGAACATAAAAACATAATTGGTAGGAGCGGGGAGGGAACAGCCGAGCTCCCACTGAGCATAACATCAAAAAGTAAAGTGCTCCACATCTAGAATGTAGGATCCGGGCGCCCACCCCCCACCCCCTAGTCGCCTAAGAACTGGAGTGGAATTGGAAGAATAACCCATTTCTTGCCAATGTCAATAGGATATAAACTTATACATTATATACCAAGTAGCAGTTTATATTACTTGCATCGAGAACCTTTGATTAGGGATATGACTATAGCTCTATTCACCGAGAGATTATTTACTATGAAGTAGTAAGAGAGAGAAGAAGGAAAAAATGAAGAAAAAAAAGAGGAAAGAGGAGTAGAAAGAAAGGAGGAGTAGAGAGAGAAGGTGTGATCCCCAGAGAGCGAATTCCGTGAGGATCAAGGAGAGAAATAAGAAAGTTATCGAAGGACCCGCACCGACCCGACCCGGTTGACCCTATGCTACTAAAGTGTTCACACCATTTTTCCCGAAGGTCCAGAATGTCCCCGACGCGAAGGGCATAGAGTACCACTCATGGGTCTAATGGAATCTGTCTATAGTCATCAGACTCCAAGAATATGTTCCAATGAATCCAAATTTGTGAAAAGACCTCTCTGTTGTACAGTGTATGGGTAATGGACTCCATCTGATATATATATTTTATTTCGTTAACCCATTCTCTTATTGTTGGGACGTTTTTAGATTTCCAGTGTCTGGCAATGAGTACTCTTGCTGCCTGGATCAAATGACGAGACAAGGAACATTTACATTTTTTGATGGATTTTGGAGTATTGTGTAATAAGTAATATGAGGGGTCGTCTACTGGGTCACCGTCAGTTAAAATTTTTATATATTTCTGAATCTGTCTCCAGAATGCCTGTATAAGTTCACACTTCCAAAAGATGTGAAGCAGAGTCCCCTCCTCTTTCCCGCATCTCCAACAGCTGGAGCTAGTGTTAGGGAATATTTTATGGAGTCTGTTAGGAGTCAGGTACCACCTGGCCATAATCTTATAGTTAGATTCCTTGATTCGAGAAGTAAGTGAGGCCTTTTGATTAAGCATAAGTATCTTTTGCCATTGATCATTTGTGAAAGCACAAGAGAGATCAGATTCCCATTTGGTTTTTAATTCTGAGGACCAGGTGGAGTCAGTGATCAGTAGTTGATAAATCATGGAGAGTGTCTTTCTAGGGGTGCCTATGGAGAAACATATGTTCTCCAAAGAGGTCATTGGTCTTCATAACTGCTCTCTATTTCCTAGTGATCTAAGGAAGTGAGTAAACTGGTTATGGCTCCACACATCCAGAAATGGGCATGATCGCTCTGTTCTCAAATGAGAAATAGTGTTCCAGGAATTATTATAGATAAGATCACGGCACCTAAGTATGTCCCCTAATCTCCAACTTATATAGCTCCTAGATGAACATCCCATAGGAAATAATGGGTTATCCAGCAAGGGTATTAGGGGGGAAGGCCATGGGGAGATGTCTGAAAGGTGGCGTGTTCTTGATAAGGCATTAAGTGTGGAGTTCACTGAAACATAATCGTTGTGTATTTTGTTTGACGACCACGGATAAATGCTTAATCCTGTACCCACAAGATCCTGCTCTAGTTGGACCCATCTTTTTTGGTTTAGGTTCCTATGCCAATCCACCAGACGTGTCAAAGATGCTGCAAAATAATATTTCTTCATGTCAGGTATGGCTAGACCGCCGTTTTCTTTGGAGAGGATAAGTGCGGAATATCTTATGCGAGGGGGCTTACGTTTCCAGATGAAACGCGCAAATAATTTTCTCAGATATTTGAAGTGTTCAATGGGAAGGATAATTGGGATGGCTTGATATAAGTATAGCAACCTAGGTAAGATGTTCATTTTGATGATATTAATTCTTCCCAGCCAAGAGAAGTATGGTTTGTATCATCTTTGTAAATCGGAAGTCAAGGTTTGAGTCAAGGGTGTGAAGTTGAGTTTATAGAGGTCCGTTAGGGAGGAGGGAATGCGGATTCCTAAATAAGTGATGGCTTGAGGTGGCCAGTGGTAAGGGAAATTGTCTTTAAGTAGATTACAAACATTGCTTGGCATAGAAATACCCATAGCCTGGCATTTATCTGGGTTTATTCTGAAATTCGACACTTGCTGGAAAGCCTTTAGTTCTAATTCTAGTGAAGGGAGAGAGATGTGAGGGTCTGTCAAGTAAAATAATAAGTCGTCCGCGTAGGCTGCCACCTTGTGCTCCGAAGAAGGAAGTTGGGGGCCTTTAATGTCCACATTTTTGCGGATCCTACGCAAAAGGGGTTCCAGAGATAGGGCGAATATTAAGGGGGAGAGGGGACACCCCTGCCTAGTGCCATTTGCGATTGGAAAGGAGGCCGAGACAACCCCATTAACCCGAACCTGAGCTGTGGGGATGGAGTAGAGCGCCATAATCCATCGCATCATATTCTTACCCAGGCCGATGCGCTGGAGTGTGGCCTCCAAAAATTCCCAATCTACTCTGTCAAATGCCTTTTTGGCGTCGGTGGAGAGGAGTAATAAAGGTATATGCGATTTGTGAGCCCATTGTATAATATCTATTGTGCGTATGGTGTTGTCTCTGGCCTCTCTGCCGGGTATGAACCCTGCTTGATCTGGGTGTACTAGGGAGTCCATGAGAGGGGAAATCCTGCCCGCCCAAATCTTGGCGAACAATTTCAGATCAGCGTTAAGGAGGGAAATGGGACGATAGTTGGAGCACAAGGTGGCATCCTTTCCTGGTTTGGGGATAACTGCTATATGAGCGGCCAGCATATCTCTTGGTAGCTGTAGGGGGGGAGTGTCTTCACCGGTCAGGGCGTTGAAAAAGTTTGCTAATCGGGGGATTAGTATGTCACCGAAGGCTCTATAATATTCAAGCGGCAGACCGTCAGGGCCTGGAGACCTACCTGCATTTGAAGATTTTATAGCTAATCTTATCTCGTCCTCAGTGATAGGGCGCTCTAAATCCTGAGCAATTTGATCTGTCAGTTTGGGTAAGTCAGCAGACTGTAAGTAAGTCGCAATCAGTTGGGGTTTCAATTGGCTGGGCGAATTCCTACCATCAGAAGGGAGGTTATATAAGGAATAATAATAGTCTCTAAACACTTTTGCAATAGATTCTGATCTTTGTTTTTTAATACCCGATCGGTCCTGGATATGGGCTATATTTGTGTGTGCATAAGTTTCTCTGAGGGCCCTAGCGAGCATCCTACTGCACTTATTTCCGTGCTCATAAAATGAGCGTTTACATTTGAGGGCAATGTGTAGTTCTTTATAGAGAAGGAGCGATTTTAGTTTATCTCTCTCTTTTTGGAGCGTCTGTAGGTCGGCTGCTGTTGGAGTAGTCTTATGGCGGGATTCCAGATCTCTAATATTTTGTATGCTGTTAACAATATCTTCTTGTCTCTTTTTGTGCCTGATACTAGCCTCCTGAATTATCCTTCCTCTGATAGTGCACTTATGTGCTTCCCAGAGGGATGCCAGAGAGATGTCGTCAGTAGAGTTTAGTGAGAAATATTCCTGGAGGGCGCCAGATACAGCAAGTTTAAACCAGATTCACATTCTGACATGTATTACATGGTGACATTTTTACTGTGGGCAAGTTATGTAGCTGCTCCTAGCTGTTTTGGCTGTTAGAGACAGCTGTAAACAGCTAATTCCTGTCTGTGAACATTGTTACATTGTGGCAGTTTGCCCAGAGTACCGCGGTACTCAGAGCTTCTTGTGGGAGGGGTTTCAGCACAAAATCAGTCATACAGTGCCCCCTGATGGTCTGTTTGTGAAAATCATTATATTTCTCATGTAAAAGGGGGTATCAGCTACTGATTGGGATAAAGTTCAATTCTAGGTTGGAGTTTCTCTTTAAAAGCAAAAGGTTCCTGTGTGCATGGACCCATGATGTGCGTTTATGTTTTGTTTTAATGATTTTGAGTTGGTGCAATAAAGTGTACTCCCCTGTGTTTGAACTTAGCCCTTACTCCTGCATATATTTTTTTGGGGTGACTGTCACTCTCTCCAATATTGAACACTAGGTGTCTGCAGGCTTTACAGTGTGCGGTAGTGCAATAGAGAGCACTGAGGATTATTGTTTATCTATGACGAAATAGGAAGTAATGCGTGGCTGTTACATTTCGGAATTGACGCGGGCATCTCATTGATGTCTGTGATCACAGGGGCTTAGAGGGAAGATGAATGAATGGGAACAAAGTTCCCTAGGTTTAAATTGATTGGTCCATTTTCAAGCTGCATAACTCTGAAAAGTATGCATATCATTGATCATCCCTAGTACATACACATGTTTCTCTCATCATGTCATATATCACCTTGGGTACACTTTAAAACCTTAACCACCACTGGTGGTGCCTAACTATATCCCCTGCTGGGGATGCCCAACCTTATTCCCCTCCCCGGTGATGCCTAATCTTAACAACCACCCTCCCCAGGTATTGTCTAGCCTTAACCCCTCCTGGTGCCTAATCTTACCCCCCCCCCCCCCCACCATGGTGCGTAACCTTAACCTATAAGTAGCCCCTCACGCTAACACTAAACTCTAACACTAAAACTAAACACTCCTAACCCCAATATTTTGCCACCATGTTAAAAGCCCCAATTAGCAACAATAAGTGGCAAATAGCAGGCATAAACCTCAGACACCCAAATGACCATTTACAGACATTAATCACGGCTTTTAACATTGCTCACTAAGGCAACGGTTTTGTTTTTTTTAAACTGTCCTAGTACCGTATAGCTATCACTAATGCCGTAGTTTTTAATAATTTTATTTCATTGTGAGTTTTATATTTTATCACAGATATCCTCTATGTCTTTGCATGTTGAACTTATGTTTTCCTGTAGTGTTGTTCCTGGTCTGCAGGCTTTATTTTGCATAAAGGCTATACTTTTCAGTTATGCTTGTTATCAAAGTACAAATAACCCATTACATTGTATGGAAATAGTACAAATAATAATAAGGTGAGCTAAGCTGTCTTTTCCTGCCATGAGTGGGAGGTGAGAGCAGCTGAGTCCTCTGCTGTGAAGCCTATTGTTATCGGCAAGTGCTATCCAACCTCACAACAATGTCCCTATTGTGTCAAGCATTTACTTCCTGTGAATCAATCAACACCTAATCTAAATTAGTAAGTATCTGGGTGATCTGACTGCAATGGTTCCACAGCAATGGAAAATGACAATGTGATTGAGTGAAACCGAACATAACTTACAAGAGTGGGCTAAGGTGCTATCACATGTTAAGGTCTAAATGATTAATATATCACTAGACACAAGCTTTTATCAAACGAGACATTAAAATATGCAAAGGCAGCTATAATACTGCCTATATGTGAATCAGTTACTGTCTCTAGATGTACCTTTCAGTAGATTCTGTAAAACTAAAAAAAAAAACTACATCATGCATATTTTAAACACCATAGTTGTATTAACCAGTGTGATACGAATAGTATTGTTACCAGGTTTGGTATGTCTATATCAAATATAGATGAATCCTGTTAACATACCTCAGCTGGAATAGGAATACATGTACAAGGAATGATATAGATATGTTTCCTCTTCTCTCCAGCTTTGCCAAACAGTGAAGTATCATTTTTGTACTTAAAGGGAACCTGAATGCAAGAAGTTAAGGGAGATTTACATATGCATTTCCTTTTAAACAATACCAGATGCCTGTCAGCCTTGCTCATCTATTTGGCTGCAGTAGTGCCTGAATCACACCAGAAACAAGCATGCAGCTAATCTTGTCTTGTCAGATTTGATAATAATGTCAGAAACACCTGATCTGCTTGTACATCATCTATGACTAATGCTAGGCACACAAGATTAGCTTTTGTGGCAGATTTACTGGCAGATCAATTATTTTCAACATGTCCGATCTAATTTCCAATCGATATCTGATTGTTTTCCAATTGATTTTCAATAGAAGTGAATGGAAAATTGATCGGAAAATGATCAGAAATCGATCGAAAATCAGATCGGACATGTTTGAAATAATCAATCTGACAGTGAATCTGCCAGAAAATCTCATCATGTGTACCTAGTGTAAAAGTATTATACTGGGCATGCACGGCTGCTGGGAGGATTATCATTCGAGCCTGATGGCTTGATTGATAATATCCGATGTGTCCGATACCCCGCCGGATTGATAGTGTGCTTGGTACCGGCGGGGAGAACAATAGAAGAAATGAGCGGCTGATTAGCAGCCGCCTGCGGGGACGAATGGGGATCGATCCGCGCGCACACGCGGATGAGCGGGGATGCGCTGGCATCGAGCCAGCGGCTCGATCCGGTGCATAATCGCAGCCGTGTATGCCCAGCATTAGAGGCAGAAGATCAGCAGGATAGCCAGGCAACTGGTATTGCCCTGACCTCGTTACTTAAAAAAAATGTTTTGTTTTGCTTTTTAATATTCTGTGCTATGACATAAGAGTCAAAGCACAAGCCTTCCCCTTTAGCCCCCCCTTGTCCCCCGCTCTGCTCAGCTACTTCAGGATGAGCTAGGAGGAAGTGACAGTACTTCCTTGTATTGCATTTTAAAACCCATTGAATGCCGCTCTTTTTTTTTCTATCAAGTATTGAATGCTGGAGAATTCAGTGTTTTAACTCATTGCTAACCTAGAAGCATAATTACACTAGTATAGGACATTTTCAAGTAAAAAGTCCAGATGTGAGGGAGCTGTCAGCTGAGAATGTCTGTGATTTTTGTTAACTTATATGAACAAAATGAATATTACACCATTATTGTTATTCAGCCAGTTTACAGAGTACAAAGTCAAGTAACTAGCTATTCCCTAGACTATCTCACAGCCTAATCCCAGACATGTTGTAGGTTTATGGCCTCACCATAGTCTAAGGCCAAAGCATCTAGACCTACACTAAACCAGTTTATCAATATGGTTTGATTACATTCTAATTAACCACTTAAGCCCAACTGGACGAGATTTCTCGTCCAGTTGGGCTGCGCGCACTCCCGCGGGTCGCGCGCGCTCCTGCGGGCCCCCCCCCCCCGTGCGCGCCCCCGCTGCTGGCCGCTAGCCCACCGATCAGTGAAAGGGATTATAAATCCCTTTCGCTGATCGGACCCCCCCGGAGAAAAGCCAACAGCGTCTCTTCAGACGCTGCGGCTTTTTTGAGCTCTGGTCTCCTTTCTTCTGCCTGGGAGCGAGATCGGTCGCTCCAAGGACTTTTTGATTCTGGCCATCTTGTGGCCAAATAGCAAATTACACCCAAAACACACTTGGTATTAAATAAATACGTTTAAATTCATAAAAAAAAACCTGTTTACCTCCCACACCAAAAAATACCCACATACAAGTTTAAATAATAAAAAAAAAAAATTACAATAATAAAAAAAAAAAAAAACATAAATAGTTACCTAAGGGTCTGAACTTTTTAAATATGCATGTCAAAGGAGTACATCAATATGATTTAATAAATTATGGGCTTCTAAATAGTGATGGACGCAAATTGAAAAAAATGCACCTTTATTTCCAAATAAAATATTGTCGCCATACATTGTGATAGGGACATAATTTTAACGGTGTAATACCCGGGGCATATGGGCAAATACAATACGTGAGTTTTAATTATGGAGGCATGTATTAGTTTAAAACTATAATGGCTGAAAACTGAGAAATAATGAATTTTTTCAGTTTTTTTCTTATTCTTCCTGTTAAAATGCATTTACAGTAAAGTGGCTCTTACCAAAATGTACCACCCACAGAAAGCCTAATTGGTGGTGGAAAAAACAAGATATAGATCAATTCATTGTGATGAGTAGTGATAAAGTTATTGGCAAATGAATGGGGGGTGAAAGTTGCTCGGATGTAAAAAAAATTTAACCCTTCGGGCTTAAGTGGTTAAAGCATAGCCCAAAAAAATTGAATGGTAATTTATAAACATTGCAGGCATTTTACAAATAAACAAGGAGAAAAAGTGAATTGAATAAGGGCCTCTATCTTCTGTACCAAGATGACAATATTATACTCTGGAATAACTTTCTAGCAAGAAATGGCAAATGGGAGTAATTACTGTCTACAAAAAATATGGCAGCTCCAATATTCTCTCATACACATCTCCACCGTATGATGAACTAAAATTAACAACACAGGATACTTGAAATTTTACTTCCTGATTTGAAAAGATTTTAAACGGATTTCAAAGTCTTGCTAAATGGCATTCAAATGTCATGATTAAACAAAAAATTGATTATTTATTGATCAGTTTTGAGGGGAAAAAAACAGTTGCCGAGGGACAGGGGAATTATTTTAATAACAGGAATACATGAAATGGTTTTATGTGACACTGATCTTTCTTGTATGAATATTTGTTTAAAAAGCAAAGAACCTTTAAAGTAAATTCATACTAAAATATTCTATTGTTACTTAAATAAACGGATCATGTTATAAATAGGGGAGGGAAAGGAATACACAACATGCAGTTAGTCTCAAATAAAGAAGTTATAATCATGTAATGCAGAGAAAAGTGTTTGTTCAGTTTAGTATGGCTAGAATTTTATATCCCCACATTTGTGCCTATTAGTCAACCTCTCTGTAAGTAACTAAAGCTAAGTAAGTAACTAAGCCACTGAATACTATACAATATAAAAGCAGGTGCAGGGCTAAAAAAAAATATTCTCCACATCTAGGTTTAGTTTATTATAAGTGATGCAGTATAATGTCCATGTTAAATATGAACTGAGTTTCAGTGTATTTTTAATTTTAGGAAGCTTAAGCCATTGTACAACCTCAACATGAAAGTATTTACACACAAAATGTAACTATCTTCTCTGGCTGAGAACACATAAAATGCAGCTGAATGAACATCTCTCCAGACAGAGATAGCTCAAGTCAGTGGCATCAGAATTACCCTTTGCTTATCACTGATTATAGATTCATGCAATGACCCAGCAAGTAGCTAATCTGATGAATCCTTCAGTCACTGTGAGTTCATTTCTTCACTTTCATATTTTCTGTTCTTTATAGAATATAAGTGTTTGCGGGAGGTGTGAGAGAACAGGTCATCTGCCTGCTTCCGCCAGCAGCTTCACAGTATTCAGGCAAATGCATCAAACAGTTATCTGAAGGACGTTTGTCATCAAAACACTATTGAATCAAACAGAGACATCTTCCCTTGGGCCTTGAGCACTAACAGGGTGAAAGCTCTCATACTTTTTGTTGGTGATTAAACTGCTCATTAAAACTTCAACAGGTCATAAAAACTGTGTTGTCCCTGAATATTTTGTTGATGTTATTTCACCGTGTTAAAAGGTATTTTGAAACTTTTTCCTTGTGGGACTGCAGAAAATGACAGCAAAGAAAGCCATTTGAAAAGAACATATGATGGTCTGTATGAGTGATAATATTTTATTTTACAAGAGGATTTTTTTTTGTTAAATTATTCATTGGGTCTGTGATGCCTCTTGTCTATATTATGCATACTAACAATGTAGCGCTGTATAATCCCATGCATAACCAAAAAATTATTACATGAAAATTTGGTAAACAATGACAAATACTCATAAGTAAAACATGCAATTGATAAGAATCAACAAAAAAGACTGTTGTATTTTGTTCTTGGTGTGGCATAGTAGTTTGAACCATCTACCGGCCCTTCCTTTTGTCTTGAATTTCAAAAGCTGAGACCTCCCTGCACTTTACAATATTCTCACATTCCCACCTCTCTTTGCACATTGTATATAATGTTTATAATCTATTGTAAAACGCAATCAGTTTCCAGTGGGCCTAGTGACTAGGGATGCTCATTCGGATTTCCGCAATTCTGATCAGAACTCGGAAAACAGAAATTAGATTTCTGCGCACATACCAGATTACAGCAGCACAGTAATTTTAGCCCAATTGCTCAGAAGCATTGGACTAATCAGAGAACACAGAGTCAACTCAGAAGTATTTCGCCAATCAGAGAATGCAAAAAATGACCAAAAAATACTTCCCAGAAACAGGAAAACTGCATTACCACAACTCGGTAATTGTAGCCGAGTTACAGAACTAAGAAGCATCGGATCACTCAGAGAATGCAGAGTCAACTCGAAAGTATTTAGCCAAACAAAGAATACAAAAAATGAGTTAAAAAATACTTGGAAATTGGAAATGGAAAATGGAAATTCATGGAATCGGTAATCGGCATTTGCGGAAATCGTTATTTCCACGGAATCTGAAATTGGCATTTCCGACCATCCCTAATAGGGACACCCTCTCATCATAGCTGTGGCAGGTTTGCTATCCAGGGATCTCAAGCCCAGAGATCTCTTACCATTGGAATACATAAAAAATACAGTTTCTGTATTTGCTGAATGATTTAATTATTTACCCTGTTCATACTAAAGTATCACATTTTATTGAACTGGCCTATAGGCTAAATTAACTTGTTTTTTTTTTTTTTAAACAACACTCATTCGTATGTGAAAAGACATTTGCGTTTTCAACAGCAGCATAATGGAAAAAATAGAGAGCACACATGGGCCCATATGCAATTCACCTTTTCTCCCGAGTTTTCTCCTAGGAGATAATTTTTTATTCTTCTCTTTTAAATAATTTCTCAACACTTTGCCATTGAAAAAGTACCAAGAAATAGGTGAAAAAGTACTATCAAAATCATTTTGAGTATTTTCTTGCATGATAGTGGCTTAAAAGCATTTTATTGAAAAGTTACAAAACATCACCTGGGAGAAAACTCAGAAGAAAAAGTTAATTGCATATGGGCCACTGTGTCTGAACAAACACAATCAGAATTTTGTCTGGGCATACGATGCAAAAGAAAAATCAGAAGTAATTCAAATGTTTCAGCCAAAAAATCCATGTCATTGATTAACATTTGATGTGTGGCATTTTGCATTTTGCAATAACTAAAACTGTGTGAACCCTGCCTTAGGATATCTTCTTTGGGGGGGGGGGGGAGGGGTCATTTAGTAAACACATTATTTTTTATTATGTTAATATGAAACAGTATTTAAACAAATTGCATTGTTTTACATTAAGTTTCAGCAAGCACAGTAACTGCTACTCTTTGTGTTATGTAATCACAGCAAGAGCCTATGACTTTGCCTTCTAAAGAAGGTTCCATGGTGACAACCATTCTCTGTATATATAACATTTTTTTTTTAAAAACCACTGCCCTACATACAAAAGGCAGAATAAAAGAATTGATATGTACCTGGGGCTTCCTCCACCTCCATGACCACCATTGCCTCCCTCACCATCCTCCCGCTTTTCTCAGTTCACCTGCTATTGGCCACAGTAATCCTTGTTTAGTCAGGGTCTTCTGCGCATGCGCAACCAGGCCATGCACATCCATTGCGTTCACATCACCGGGAGTGTTCTAATACTGTGCAGGCACATGGCAAAGGAGCAACGTTTTAAAGCTAGAGGGCTTGCAGCTTAGCTTGATAAAGAAGCGCTCTAGCTTTAAAACGTTGCTATGATGGCTGTCAAGCACTTTAATCAATAAAAGAGCATTTATACTGATGGTGCCGGCTCCTTTGCCATTTGATTAAAGATTGGTGTGGTGTACTGCCATACCCAGCCGAGGCACATCTCAAGACAAGCAGAAGAGGTGCTCCACTACTTGATTAATACTGTGCAGGCACAAAACGCTCCTGGCGATGTGAACATGATGTGTTATTTATAATATGTTATAGTATGCTAGCCAGTATCTGCTGAGCTACAGTACATTATGGACAAATAAATCTTTGTAAGATCTTGTCAAGATCTTTGTAAGGTCTTGTCCAAGAAACTTGGAAATTAACCAGTCACCAAATTGTTGAAGTTGATGCTACATACAAAATGTGTACATAAAGTACATCACCAGAAGTAGACACCGGAGCACCAAGCTGATTTTAAAGAGGATGCAAGATCTTTTATCATGTACTCCGCCATTGAAGAAGGCTTACAAATGATAGCCAGGGAAAGTACTGAAAACACATTCATATTAATGTGAAAGGGCTAATGTAAAGGGTGATATATTTTTTTTTATTGTTTCATTTTCAGCATAAGTATATGTGAGAAAGCAATAAACCTTAACAATGTTGCCTTTTGAATTTCCACCAAATAATAATATATCTCATTATATGCCCATGTGGAAAATATTATGTTGGTATGACCACTAGGGCCTTTAAAACACGCATACTGGAGTATCTTGGGAATATTGCAAGTGGAAAGGCAAAGTCGCCGATTGCTGAGCATTTCCAGGAGATGCATAATGGTTCCATTGTTGGCTTTAGGGCAATGTGTATAGATGGGGTTGAGACACCCACGCATTTGATCAGAACAGAGGAGATGTTATTACAGCCCACCATAGCTGAGCCATGCCTTGAGGAAGTCCACAAGTGCCGGACGAAACTGCCAGACGAAAAGCTGCCTTGCTGCTACACGCTGCCAACCAGAGTCCCCATTTCTGTGTGCCATCTACACAGACATTCTGACAAGGCTGAACATATCTGTGGAGCAAGGTTAAACAGAATGGCGCAACTCACCCTAGCCACCGCTATGATGTCAGCTCACTGTGCACTGCAGGTGTATGCCGCCGTAAGTAAAGCAGCTGATGTGCAAGGAGGTGGAGTTTGCTGAATTGCCTGACAGCTATATCTGGATGCTGCCTGTAAGTGATTTGAGATACAAGAGGAGTGAAGTGCCGGACAGACGCTCTACACCTGTGGGGGGGCCCCATATGCAGGAGCGCCAATCGGCTTAGAATTGTCTCCTTTTGCTGCATGCTAAATCATGGATTTGTGAGTATTGGCCACCAACAAACTTCAGCAATCTTGAACTGTCTGCTGGAACTATCTTTGGTGTGCAGGAACAGTATCTAATAACGCTGTTATTTTGTTGCTGCTGGCTGCCCTTCACGTGCTTATTGCTTGGTGGACTAACAATCTATTGTGCAATGCAGCTGGGGATGAGCAAATTTTGAGGAGACCATTTAGCCCCACTGTGGGGGCATCTGTTATTGTGTGTATGGCTTAGTATGGTGTGCTCTGGGATGGTGTGTATGCTATGAAGCTTACAACAGCACTGTTGTTTTTAATGGATGTGTCTAGTCACACAATTTTATGCTTTGTTGGTGGGTTTTTTTCAGAGTAAATTAATAAACTTTTCTGTACACAATTGGCCACTGTCACATGAGTTATCTTGTTCAAAAACATTATGTACAATGTATGAGGTGAAATTTCTTAAAGGAAACCAGAGCTGACCTAAGTCTTGGTCTACTGCGCACGCTTGTACCTCCTGTGCATGCACAGTAGACCCATACTGACGCATCTAAATCTATTACCGGGGCTGATCACTACTAAAAGGCAGACCGCAGGAGGATGGCTTGGTACGCAGATCGGTTTATGCTGCAGGAGGAAGCTGATGATCGCGGCTGAATGGCAGATCGCGGGAGGATGTTGTGGTACTCAGACGGGTTTATGCTGCAGGAGGAAGCCGCGTTTGAGTATCAAATCTTTGTTTTAGGTCAGCTCTGGTACACTTAAAGTGTTAAAGGAAAGGTTGATATATTTTTGTCCTTTCCCCTTTTCAACCAATTCCCAGTTTTCAGAACTTCCACCAAAGTCATTTTTACAAAGTTTGAAAATGCTATTTTTGAGTTCGAGAAAATATTTGTGAATATACATTGTATTTTTTTTTTGCAAAATGGTTAAAAAGAAACTAATTTGCAAAAACCCAAGTAAAAACTTTTTTTTTCACGAAAAGCACGAAATAGTATATTTTTTTAGCAAAACAATCTCAAACTTATTACAAAATGCTTTTTGATTGCCTTTTTGATTGAAAGTTGAATTTTACATTATTTTAGAGAAAATGAATGCAAAAAAGTATATCCCCATTTTCGCTGAACCTTAATATTATTTATATTATAAGTAGTCAACACCATTCTCTAATCTCCAAATTTAGACATTGTAACCCACTTATCATATGTTTACAGTACTGAGTATGCCATTGAGCATTTATATTTCACATATGAATTATTGGTTAGAAAGGAGTGTAAGTGTGTCGGGCATGGGGGAAGCAGAGTACCATAAAACAATCCAATATTTCTATACCTAAAATGAGACATCAGAATTTTCTTTTGTAGGATACACAGCTATAATAACAGATTTATAGTATTTTTCTGCTGTGTATGTAATAATCCATAACTGTGCAGGAAGAAAAAAGAAAGAAAGGTTATAATAGCATTTAGTGAGAAATAGCTTCGTACTGAGAGGCACACAATGCTTTAGAACTAACATAATACAAAACTCGGTGCAGTGGTGTTTTACAGTTATGTGTCCGTGCCCATGTAACCTTCCCTATACAAAGCAAACCTGATATCATATGTCAAATGTGACACCAGGCATAACACTACTGTGTTGGTACACATGCTGTACTTGTGCTGCTCATTTTAAATGCAGTATTTTATTTAGTTTCTACAGATGCCTGGTACAGGATTTAGATAGTTGTCTAAGATTTCTAGATACTTTTCCAAGTGTATAAGAACAGGCATTTCTAAAGTAATAGGTTAATGGTCCTATTACATGTGTAGGTCAGCTCAGTCCCCTGAGAGTTTCCCTTTCTGTCAATTGTACATGCAGTGTATTGTTGAAAACCCACCTTACAGTTCATTGTTAAATGAGAATATTGCCAAGTGTCATTAAATTGGGAATTAAATAGGAATAATATTTGTAATTTATAATTACAACAGAGAGAAAATGTGTGCATCAACCAAGTGAACCTGACAAATCTGGCTTTGCAAATTTGGCCTATTGGGGGCAATGGGAAGCCTCCTCATGGCGCCCCTGGATAGTGCTATGTAGCATAAACTAATTCCCGCAGGGCGATTGTTTTGCGGTTTTTGGTTTATGACCCTGCATATTTAGGCATGCGAAAGCAAATGCATATTTGCATGAGCAATGTCTCGTGATTAGCCAATAGGCCAAATTTGCAAAGCCAGATTTGTCAGGTTCACTTGGTTGATGCACACATTTTCTCTCTGTTGTAATTAGCATTGCATTTTCTTTCCTTTGGAGGCAAGTGGTGAGTGGCTTGTTTTAGGAGGTGAGAGCCCTGGAGCAGGCTATTTGCGCCTGTCCTCCCCTTATGTGTCGCGCCCAGGTCATGAGCATATAGCAGAACGCAATGGACGTTAAGGTAAGTGCCTGTTTTTAATCTTGGGAGGTGTGTGCGGGCGGCTCTTCCCGGCGCTGGCCACGCTGGGGAGATCACCTGCACCCCCCAGCCTCCACCTCCGAGGTGCCGCTGTGTGGGTTCCAGGCGGTGAGAGAGCCTGGGACCCCCGCGGCCCCCCGGTTGTATGGAGGCAATGGGAAGCCTCCTCGTGGCGCCCCTGGATAGTGCTATGTAGCATGAACTAATTCCCGCAGGGCGATTGTTTTGCGGTTTTTGGTTTTTGACCCTGCATATTTAGGCATGCGAAAGCAAATGCTTATTTGCATGAGCAATGTCTCGTGATTAGCCAATAGGCCAAATTTGCAAAGCCAGATTTGTCAGGTTCACTTGGTTGATGCACACATTTTCTCTCTGTTGTAATTAGCATTACATTTTCTTTCCTTTGGAGGCAAGTGGTGAGTGGCTTGTTTTAGGAGGTGAGAGCCCTGGAGCAGGCTATTTGCGCCTGTTCTTCCCTTTATGTGTCGCGCCAAGGTCATGAGCATATAGCAGAACGCAATGGACGTTAAGGTAAGTGCCTGTTTTTAATCTTGGGAGGCGTGTGCGGGCGGCTCTTCCCGGCGCTGGCCACGCTGGGGAGATCACCTGCACCCCCCAGCCTCCACCTCCGAGGTGCCGCTGTGTGGGTTCCAGGCGGTGAGAGAGCCTGGGACCTCCGCGGCCCCCCGGTTTTATGGGGGCAATGGGAAGCCTCCTCGTGGCGCCCCTGGATAGTGCTATGTAGCATGAACTAATTCCCGCAGGGCGATTGTTTTGCGGTTTTTGGTTTTTGACCCTGCATATTTAGGCATGCGAAAGCAAATGCATATTTGCATGAGCAATGTCTCGTGATTAGCCAATAGGCCAAATTTGCAAAGCCAGATTTGTCAGGTTCACTTGGTTGATGCACACATTTTCTCTCTGTTGTAATTTATATTTGTAATTTATACCTACTCTTTTTTCTTTCTTTTGAATGTGAGCATCAAACTTCTGACACCAACACTCGGTGATATGAGCTGGCAAGCGTTGTTTCCTGGGATGCCACTACATATGTCTTATGCTGGGCATACACTATACGTTTTTTCTTATCAATCGAGCCGCTGACGGCTAGATTGATAAGTTCCGACATGTCCGATTGCCCGCCGGATCAATTCCGCGCTCAATATCCACGCAGGACAATGGAACTAAATGAGCACAAGATAAGGAAGCACCCACGGGTACGAGCGGGAATCGATACAGGCTCGCGCGGGGACGAGCGGGGACGCGCTGGGAGTCGATCCGGCGGCTAATCGAGCCGCAGAAACGGATAGTGTATGCCCAGCATAAGGCTGTCATTCCTCTACAGACAGAAGCAACTTCCATCCATAAGTAATACCTAATGCCATTTATTGGTCCAGTTGCAATTATGGCAACACTATTGCTGATACTGTATGCAGAACAGGTCTTGGCAAGCCGTTGTTATTTACTTTGGGAGGAGAGTATATTGAAAGCGCCTACCTCACAGCATCCAGTAGCTACTTACTTCCAGCAGAATAGATAAACCGTCACAAGCACATAGCAGATTGCCTGATCCAGTCCACCTTCTCCCACTGCAGCACTTCATTCTGTAGTTCCTTACTGCTCAATGAAAACAGTTAATTAAACAGTTAACCCTTCTCACACCATCCCAGTATGTTTTTAAAGACATGTGATCCTCTCACCGCATTGCCCTGCAAGCTTTAATGGACAACTTTTATTTAACTTAAAGTGGACCTGTACTCTTGCACAGGACAGAAGGAAAGCACAGAGAAATGCACCCTCAGGGCCGGCCCGCTCATGAGGCGGGGTGAAACTTTTGCCTCAGGCGGCAAATTTCTAGGGGCGGCATCCGCCCGTCGGAGGGTGCGAGGAGCCGGCCGCCCAACTGGAGGGGTAGCAGGCAGGACGGGGGTATTGGGCCTAGCGGCGGGGAGGGGGGTCGGACCCCCCCTCCCTCGCCTGGGTCCCCCGTCCTCCGCTCCCCTCCAGCCTTAAACCCATCAGAAGCGCAACTCTCGTAAGAGGCAGTGGGCGGGGAAGACTCACCTCTTCCTCGCTCGATCCAGCGTGCGCTCCACTGACGTCACTTCCTGCAACGCCGCCCACTGTATTGTAAATGGACGGCGCTGCAGGAAGGGACGTCAGTGGAGCACACGCTGGATCGAGCGAGGAAGAGGTGAGTCTTCCCCGCCCACTGCCTCTTACGAGAGTTGCGCTTCTGATGGATTTAAGGCTGGAGGGGAGCGGAGGACGGGGGACCCAGGCGAGGGAGGGGGGGTCCGACCCCCCTCCCCGCCGCTAGGCCCAATACCCCCGCCCTGCCCGCTACCCCTCCAGCTCGGCGGCGGCAAAAAGTCTAGGGCCGGCCCTGTGCACCCTGTATGTATTTAGAGAGTTTATACTGTTTAATTTTCCCTCATTTGTGTATAATCCTAAATTGTAACTTGCTTGGGATGGTGTGAGGGAGAGCAATGTGTTAATACACAAAGAGCAGGGAGGAAATAGACAGAACACGACTCTACAGAGCTTTAGCTGCAATGCTGTAGGGAAATGGTAAAATTGTGGCAAATTGCGCGCGCAAAAGTCTGCGATAGCACAAATCGCGGCACTTTGCGTGCGCAAAAGTCCACAAACGGCACTTCACGTGCTAACTGTTTAGCACACCCGTACTAAACAGTTAGCACCGCTTTGTGAATCAAGCCCTATGTGTGTAATATTTGGATGAAACTTCATTGATTTCAGAAAAAATTCCTCCCTCAAAAGATCCTCATTGAAGGCATCTTCACCAGGATTGACAGACATAAGAATTGTCTCCTTTCCCCAAGCTGTCTAGCTTTTTAACTCCAACCCAACCCTTCAGCCTCCCCCACCCATCTTCAATAGCTTTCAGTATATGTGTGTCTATGTATACATAAACTATATATGTGTGTCAATTTGTATATTTACTCATGTATTGCTACCCTTGAGTGTTGCACCTTAAGGTGGCCATACCCATACACTGGTCGATTTGCCATCAGATCGACCAACAGATAGATCCCTCTCTGATCGAATCTGATCAGAGAGGGATCGTATGGCTGCCTTCACTGTAAACAGATTGTGAATCGATTTCAGCATGAAATCGATTCACCATCAGTGGAGCTGCCGCTGCTGCCACCGGGCCCCCGCATACATTACCTGATCCGGCCTGGCGCGAGTCCCCCGGTCTCTGCTGTCTTCTTCTCCGCGCTCTGCTCCAGTGTCACTTTACTTCCTGCTGGGGGAAGTTTAAACAGTAGAGGGCGCTCTACTGTTTAAACTTCCTGGTGAGACAGGAAGAAGTGAAGCCTGCCGGACATGGAGCCCAGCGGAGAAGAGGCAGCGGAGACCAGGGGACTCGCGCCGGCCGGATCAGGTAATGTATTGCCGCTAGCGTCAGTTGTTAGGCATTCGAACGCCGCTATCGACGCACTCCCGACCCACCGGCGATCTAGAGAAATCTTCCGCACGGACAGGAACGACGGGAACGATCGATTTCGGATGGAAATTGATTGTTCGGTCAGCATTTGCGTGACGATTTCACAGCCGATTCGATCACAGTGATCAAATCGGCTCTATATCGTCGCTAAGTGTATGGGCCCCTTTATTCTACCACTGTCTGCCAATGTGCACTATTACTAAGCCTGTCTGCTCTAAAACAATTCCATGTAAGTATCCATCATAGCTGGCAAATAAATCTAATTCTAATTCTGATGGGGAAGGAGTCTGGACAGTTCACAGGCAGCTATTTTGTCTAACCAAGCTGCATTTGTCATTCACATGAGAAGTCATTGTTGTAAACCCAGACCTAGTTTATGTGTATAGCACCAAAACGTGTGCTTTGCAAATCATGATATACTTCAGAATGATATGCATTCAAAATGAATCCTAACTAGGAGTTCAGGTAATCTTCCAAAGAGGAATATGAGTGAGGAAAAATGCATATGAAAATTAACTGTAATAACTGATATAGCTTGCGGTATACTTTAATTTAATGCTTCACGGAATACTTATTTAATTTTGCCCATAGATTAGAAGGCTAATTTTTTTAACAGCAGAAAATAATAGCAAAACATCTGAAATTTGCCAGCCTGTCCAATATATATTCCAGCTTGGGCTGTTGGCAGTAACGTGTTGTTCCCCTTTTTCATCCATCATGAGCAGATTGTTTCATGACCGTACAAGAATGATTTATTTCACTCAATAACTTAACACTTTTCTTAAGAAATAGAAATGAAAAAGGACATGGAAGATTACAAATCCTGTTTGTTTTCTGTACATACTGTTCTAGATGGTTAAAAGAGTTAAAAGGAGCTCATATAATCTCTGTATTATGTAATATTTTTAAGAATAAAAATTAGAATTATTTGATGCTAAATTAGCTAGAAGATACCTATCATCAAACCTCAGAATCCTGCAGTCATACGAGGGTACAAATAAAAAATGTAAAGAGACTAAGAAGTTTCAAACTGTTATTAGAAATGCCTCCATAGACCAATCGGTTGCAGAACTCTTCTTCAAATGTGGACATAATGTATCACAATTACGGGTTGTGGCCATAGATGGGGTAACCCCCACTTGGAGAGGTGGCAATCGTCATAAAGAATTATTGAGTAGAGAAGTGTGTTGGATAAAAAGGCTAGATGCAATGGGCCCCGCAGGCCTTAATAGGGAACGTGATCTGGGTTTTTGCTTATGATGATTCAACATTGTTATCATATGATCTGCTATAGTGCTTTAAAATTGTTATACGTGTTCCACTTGCACTCTGTACATTATAACAAGATTGATGGTGTATGTTTATGATTTTATGTTGCCTGTCATTTTATGACCTAAATAAAGTATTAGAGCTATCAATACTTGGTGTGGTGCCGATCCTTTGCTGGAAACTCATGCTAATCTTCCTCTTTTTTTGAAATGTAAATGATCTCATCAAAGCTTAGATCTATTCACTATAAAGGCTCTATACAATAGGTAGAGACATACACACATTAATCAAATTAGCTAATTGTCAGCACTGACCAACCGACCAACACCTCTCTGATATCTGCATGCTGCAAATATTTATGAGCATAGCTTCACAAAATGCACCTTTAAAATATTTCCATTTTCCTCAATCTAGGTTAACCTGTTGCAGACATACTTAAATCTATATCCTGTTTGCAGCCTCTTATCTCTTCCAGAATACCAGAATATATATTTCAATAGTTTAGCTTCATGCACTCCCACCATGATCAGGCTTCCATGAGTATAAATAAGTTGCATGTGATGGTTTTCTGAGGTAACTGTGAGCCAGTGATCACCAGTGGGGTTAGAATGGTAAAGATAAAATAGCTGTAAGTCTTGACTTCAAGTTTGTTTTAAACATAATAAGGCTTGCTGCTCAAATCAAATCTATGGCTTTGCAACAACTCAGAGGTTAAACATTTACAGAACATTACAAAAGAAAAGACACACGATTTGAATGTTGTGGGGAAATGCACAGAAAGGACAGCGACTCATGTGGACGTTGGTTAATGAAGATAACATGCACATTAAAAAAGTTATTTATAGTTTTAAAAAGCATTCAGATCTTGAGGTAGAGCCCTAAAAGATGTGTGAGTATTATGAACGTCTACACCACCAGTGCTATGGCTTCAAATGTCCCTCTCAACACCGCCATTGCTGCAACTGGACCCTCCTAACACATCTGCCAAGAGTTTGTTAGATGGCCTTTATCCCTGTCTTGTATGAGTGAAACTTGTATAACTTGTTTACTTAATCCATATTTTAAAGGGATACTGTAGAGGGGTTGGGAGAAAATGAGTTGAAGTTACCCGGGGCTTCTAATGGTCCCCCACAGACATCCTGTGCCTGCGCAGCCACTCACCGATGCTCCGGACCCGCCTCCGGTTCACTTCTGGAATTTCAGACTTTAAAGTCTGAAAACCACTGCGCCTGCGTTGCCGTGTTCTCGCTTCCCCTGATGTCACCAGGAGCGCATGGCGCAGGCACAGACCATACTGGGCCTGCGCAGTACACTCCTGGTGACATCAGTGGGAGCGAGGACACGGCAACGCAGGCGCAGTGGTTTTCAGATTTTAAAGTCTGAAATTCCAGAAGTGAACCAAAGGCGGGGCCGGAGCATTGGGGAGTGGCTGCGTGGGCACAGGATGTCTGTGGGGGAGCACTAGAAGCCCCGGGTAACTTCAACTCATTTTCTCCCGACCCCCTATAGTATCCCTTTAAACTCCCATTCAATTCCACACCTCTCATGAATGTAAACAAAATTGGTCTTACCGTCTCCAAACCGGCAGAAGCTACATTTTTTAAAACCCATCCTTACTAAGTGTCACATTTCTACTCTTCTTGCTTGAATCTGCTGGGGATATCTCTCCAAATTTTAAACCCCTCTCCCCCCCTCCACCACTCTACTTTCTCCTCAGTCCATTCCTAAAATGACACCATCCGTGCTTCATTTTCTCCCTTCCCTTAATGCTTGCAAATCCAGAAATCTTATCAATATTACTTATTTACCAATCCTCCTACTGCCATGCCTGGAGCTTTATGGAGCAGCCTATTCACATCAAACAAATGTATATACACACGTACTATCCTTTTATCTATAATTTCCTTCCTATCCTGGTCCATAAATATATATCTCCTTTTAACCTGCTCCTAGTTTAAAAACTCTAGAAGCGAGTTGACCTTTATTTTGCAGAGCAAAGACATTTTCTTTAATCATGCAATATACTATAGCACTAGTAGATTAGGCGTAAGCAACAATGATATGCAGGGATTAGGGATGGCCAAACAGTTTGCCTATAAATGTTTGTGTTTTTTTGCTCCGCAAACCTAAAGAATGTATTCATGGCAATTATACTTTGTATAACTTTATTGTCCAGTTCTGATGCTCATTTGCCCATTCAAGTGTGGGGGGGAGGGGGAGCAACCTCCACACAAGTGGGGGTAGGTCCCCCTGAGAGAGGAATCATCATGGAATCTGGAAGTGTCCTTTAATAAGGTAGCTACCACTGCATATTTGTTCTTATCTCTGAGGGAAATTAGTATAGGGTGCATCCGAAGATAGCTACGATGATGGCTTAAAGGAAATTGGTAAGTAGAAACCAAGAAAAGAAAAACATTTTATGCAAATAAATAAAAGTATTAACCACTTCCTGACCGCCTTGCGCTGAACGGCGGTGGGAAAGTAGTGCCGCTCGATCGGAGCTGGCAGGCTGTTAAAAAAGACCCTGCTATTTACAGATGATATTTTTATTCAGGAAGGAATTCAATGAAATGGTCACTCGTCTAACCAAGATGCATAGGGCTAATAGGCCTCACAAAGGCACAACTGTGCTCATTGCAGTAGAACTGGTGCATTACGAACTAATGCATCTCACAATACAAATAATGGAAGCAAACTTATGCATTGCACATTAATACAATTTATTACTGGGGGACCTTACTGTTCTCTTTTTGGGAGAGACATCAGTTCCACAGCTGTAAAGCATTTTAGCAGGGACGCCGCATGCAGGCTTCTCTCAGGGTCCCCACCCTTTTTGGGAGATGTCTCTCCCAAAAATAGAAGGGCAAGGTTCCAAAAATAATAAGGTGTATTGATGTGCAATGCATACGTTTGCTTCCATTATTTGTATTGTGAGTTGCATTCGTTTTTAATGCACCTGTTATACTGCAATGAGCACAATTGTGCCTTTGTGAGGCGCATTAGCCCTATGCAGTGAGTGTTTGTCAGGTGCATCTTGCCTAGATGCATGACCATTTCATGGAATTTCTCCTTGAACAAAGCTGTACAGGGGATAGCCCTGTCACTTAACTGTCCCCAGGAGTGGCTCACAATCTAATCCCTCTCATAGGCTAATGCCTATGAGAGGTTACTATAGTGTAAGGATCACAGTTAGGGCCAATTTAGGGGGGGGGGGGTAAAAAATAGGATATTTAAAAAAAATTACTTTTTAATTTAATAATAAAAAAAACTGCAGCAGCAATTAGAGACCACCAAAAAATGCTCTACTGGTGGCAAGAACAGGAGGTAAAGTTAATTTGGGTGGTAAGTTGTATGGCGGAGCAATACATCATTAAAGTGGCAAAGTGCTGAATTGTAAAATATTGCCTGGTCACTAGGGGGGTATAAACCTGTGGTCATCAAGAGGTTAAACTCACCTTTTATTAAAGAGAACCCAAGGTGGGTTTCTGACATGAATATCTGCATACAATCACCAGCCTCTGTGTCCGTATAGTGTGCCTCCAGCCCCCCCTGTGCTCTGCTGTCCCCCTTTATAAAAGCTTATTGCTAGCTGGCTGTTTACCTTTGTGCTGACATTCACCCGCCGTTCCCCTGCCTCCTGCATATCGCCACTCTCCGCCTACGTCCCTTTCCTCCCCGTCTCTATAAGCAGATTGGATGAAGTTTACGGAGGTGGGGAGGGAAGGGACGCAGGCGGGGAGCGGTGATATGCAGGAGGCGTGGGAGTGGCGGGTTAATGGCAGCACAAAGGTAAACAGCCAGCTAGCAATAAGCTGCATGTCGCTAGCATGACGGTTTTTATATTGGGGGACAGCAGAGCGCAGGGGGGGGGGGGCCTGGGGGCACACTATACGGTCACAGAGGCTGGTGATTGTATGCAGAACCAGCCTCTGTGTCCTAATATTCATGTCAGAAACCCACCTCGGGTTCTCTTTAATGTGCCCATGCTGATATCCTCAGAGTGACAAAAAATAAAATCTTCTATGAATCTTCTATGAACTCACTATACCCCTCATCTTCTTTCCAAAATGGGGTCACTTGTGGGGTTCCTATACTGCCCTGGCATTTTAGAGGCCCTAAAACGTGAGGAGTAGTCTGGAAACCAAATAAGTAAAATTGACCTGTGAAAATCCTAAAGGTGCTCATTGGACTTTGGGCCCCTTTGAACAGCTAGGCTGCAAAAAAGTGTCACACATGTGGTATCACCATACTCTGGAGAAGTAGTATGGGTATGTGTGAAAAGACACCCCAAAACACATTATACTACTTCTCCTGAGCAGTGCTGGGCCGAAATTACGCATTAGCATAATTACGCATCGTAATTCACTACAAATGCACCGTAATCGTTACGTGTAAGGTTACAGTATTACGCGTAATTAATTACGCGTAGACCGTAGGTTACGTTATTACGCTTAACAAATTACGCGTAAGCCAGTAAACTCCCATTGAAATTACACAGTCTGCCGTAATCGCGTAATATTACGCTCCCGTATAATATAAAAAACCCGCCGACTTTAAGGGTTAATAGCAAAGCCCCCTTAAGTGCTAAGAGCCTCAAATTTGGAGAATATATGAAGGAGATCAGAAGGAATAAGAGGAAAACATTTTTTTCAAAAAGACCTTATAGTTTTTGAGAAAATCGATGTTAAAGTTTCAAAGGAAAAATATATACATTTAAAAACCCGCCGACTTTAACGGTTAATAGCAAAGCCTGCTTAAAATGTAGGAACACCAAATTCACAGGGTATATTAAGGGGATCAGTGGGAATAAGAGGAAATTTTTTTTTTCAAAAAGACCTTATAGTTTTTGAGAAAATCGATTTTTAAGTTTCAAGGGCAAAAATGTCTTTTAAATGCGGAAAATGTCAGTTTTTTTTGCACAGGTAACAATAGTGTTTTATTTTCATAGATTCCCCCAAGTGGGAAGAGTTTTATTTACTTCGTTTTGAGTGTGGGAAATATAAAAAAAAACGACGTGGGGTCCCCCCTCCCAGACCTCTTTAACCCCTTGTCCCCCATGCAGACTGGGATAGCCAGAATGCGGAGCACCGGCCGCGTGGGGCTCCGCACCCTGACTATACCAGCCCGCATGGTCCATGGATTGGGGGGTCTCGGAAGGGGAGGGGCAGCCAAGCTTTCCCCTCCCCCTCCAAGCCCTTGTCCAATCCAAGGACAAGGGGCTCTTCTCCACCTCCGATGGGCGGTGGAGGTGGAGGCCGCGATTTCCTGGGGGGGGGGGGGGTTCATGGTGGCATCTGGGAGTCCCCTTTAAAAAGGGGTCCCCCAGATGCCCACCCCCTCTCCCAGGAGAAAGGTGACATGTGGGAGAGGCGGGGAGGGCAGCGAGAGCCGGCGGGACTTAGCGTCCTTCACCCGACAGAGCTCTGAGCTATATAGCTCAGAGCTCTCTAAGCATCTTTGTATTTGGGCTCCAAGGAGCCTCATTGGTCCTTAGCAGACCAATGGGGTTCCTTAAAATCAGAAGGAACCCCATTGGTCTGCTAAGGACCAATGGGGCTCCTTGGAGCCCAAATACAAAGATGCTTTAGAGAGCTCTGAGCTATATAGCTTAGAGCTCTGTCGGGTTTAAGACGCTAAGTCCCCGCCGGCTCTGCTGCCCTCCCCGCCTCTCCCACATGTCACCTATATACATGCTGGCACCCATGGGTGCCAGCATGTATATGGGTGACAGGTGTGGGCGGAGTGGACGGCGGGAGCCGGCGGGGACTTAGAGTGTATGCGGCGGCCGGCGGGTGAGCAGCGAGTGACGTCGGGTGCGGTGGTGTTACAAAGTAACAAAGTTGTTACATTGTAACAACTTTGTTACATTGTAACTGATTAGTATATTTCCGAGGATATTGCGTGGGAACTGGCTTTTAAAGGGACAGGTAAGTATTAATGGTTAATTAAGAATATTAAAGGACTTTTTTCGTGGTTAGGTTTTTTGTTCAATTAAAATACTTTTTCTATGTGTTTGTGTGTTTATTTACTTTTAACTCTTAAAGGAAATGGGTAAGGGGTACAAGTACCTCTATACTCATTTCTCCTGGGAGAGGGGGTGGGCATCTGGGGGACCCCTTTTTAAAGGGGACTCCCAGATGCCACCATGAACCCCCCACCCCAGGAAATCGCGGCCTCCACCTCCACCGCCCATCGGAGGTGGAGAAGAGCCCCTTGACCTTGGATTGGACAAGGGCTCGGAGGGGGAGGGGAAAGCTTGGCTGCCCCTCCCCTTCCGAGACCCCCCAATCCATGGACCATGCGGGCTGGTATAGTCAGGGTGCGGATCCCCACGCGGCCGGTGCTCCGCATTCTGGCTATCCCAGTCTGCATGGGGGACAAGGGGTTAAAGAGGTCTGGGAGGGGGGACCCCACGTCGTTTTTTTTTTATATTTCCCACACTCAGAACGGAGTAAGTAAAACTCTTCCCACTTGGGGGAATCTATGAAAATAAAACACTATTGTTACCTGTGCAAAAAAAACTGACATTTTCCGCATTTAAAAGACATTTTTGCCCTTGAAACTTAAAAATCGATTTTCTCAAAAACTATAAGGTCTTTTTGAAAAAAAAAATTTCCTCTTATTCCCACTGATCCCCTTAATATACCCTGTGAATTTGGTGTTCCTACATTTTAAGCAGGCTTTGCTATTAACCGTTAAAGTCGGCGGGTTTTTAAATGTATATATTTTTCCTTTGAAACTTTAACATCGATTTTCTCAAAAACTATAAGGTCTTTTTGAAAAAATTTTTTTTCCTCTTATTCCTTCTGATCTCCTTCATATATTCTCCAAATTTGAGGCTCTTAGCACTTAAGGGGGCTTTGCTATTAACCCTTAAAGTCGGCGGCTACCTAACATTGATCCATGCGTCAACTTTTCCGCTTGGCAGCATGACCTTACGCATTAATTGCTAGTAGGATTTTACGCGTAAGCCTATAACGTAACAACATGAATTACGGTATTCTTACGCGTAATTGCGTAAGGGCTATGCGTAATTACAGACATGTACCGAAATTGAATGTCTACGCCGTAAGCGTAATTCCGTAATGCGTAATAGCGTAAAATTACGCGTAATGATCCGTAAGCGTAGCTTTTTCCATTACGCCCAGCACTACTCCTGAGTACGGCAATACCACGTGTGACACTTTTTTTGCTGCCTAGCTGCGCAAAGGGGTCCAACGTCCAATGAGCACCTTTAGGCTTTACAGGGGTGCTCACAATTTATCCCCCCCAAAATGCCAGGCAGTACAAGTACCCCACAAGTGACCCAAAGGTATTCATTGAGGGGCATGGTGAGTTGGTGGCAGATTTTTTTTTGTAACAAGTTAGCAGAAATGGAAACGCTTTTTTTTATATTTTTTTGTCACAAAGTGTCATTTTCTGTTAGCTTGTGACTAAAAATAAAAGACATGTAGCACAAAAAATTTGGACAAAAACGTGTTTAGGAATTTTACTTAATTTCAAAATGTTTACCACAGAAAGTTAAAAATATCATTTTTTTGATAAAATTCCTGACTTTTTTGATGAATATAATGAAAACTGAAAATCGCAGAGGCAATCAAATAGGACCAAAAGAAAGCTGTATTAGTGACATGAAAAGGAGGTAAAATGTGTTTGGTTGGTAAGTTGTATGACCAAGCAATAAACCGTAAAAACTGTGCAGTGCTGAATTGTAAAAAATGGTCTGTCCTTAAGGGGGTTTAAGCCCGTGGTCCTTAAGTGGTTAAACATGCACTCCTTATTACTTCCACAATGCACCATGCACCCCACAACAAGCAAGGTTGACACTGGAATTGTTTACCTCCTGCGACGTTCCTCAACAGCTCTTATCTTAAATTACATCTCCAGAGTCCCTCCCTCTGCAGCTCGACACCGACCACGGAGCGTAGTACTGCGGGAAGGGGGGGGGGGGTGTACTGAAAAAAGAAAAGTTGTAAGGCACGGAAGAACAAATGTGCTGGTCACTTTGTATATTCACCTTAGCAACAATAATTCCCCTTGCACTGAGATAGGAGAGATGCTGTAAGAAGATGAAAGGGGGGAAGCTGCACATTAGGGGAAGAGATTCAGGATTGGAGTGGAATGTTCCATTGTGGTGCGTCTCCGTATCACTTGGTTTGCCTGGTCCACAATACAGGACAGGGAGGGAATCAAAGTCACCCCAAGGATGTGTTTGCAGACCTCTAGGGCAGCCCCAGGGCCGGTTGTAGACTTTTTGCTGCCTGAGGCAAACTTGTAAGGATGCCCCCCCCCCCTTGATTTGGAATGATTGCAAGGCACACAAAATCTTTCACCCTTAATATAGGTAGGTAGGTAGCCAGGTATAGATATAATTTCCCCCAGTATAGGTGGCCAGTATAGCTGCCCCAGTAGTAACTAGCATAGTTGCCTTCAGTATAGGTAGCCAATATTGTTGTATAGGTAGCTAGATAGCTAGTATAGTTGCCCCCAGTATAGGTAGTATCGTTTCCCCAGTATAGGTAGCTAGTATAGCTTCCCCCAGTATAGATAGTATAGTTGCCACAGTATAGGTAGTAAAGTTGCCCCAGTATAAATAGCATAGCTGTCCCTGTATAATTGGCTAGTATAGTTTCTCTAGTAGGTAGTATAGTTGCCCCCAGTATAGGTAGTATAATTGACCCAGTATAGGTAGCTAGTACAGTTGCCCTAGTATAGGGATTATAGTTGCCCCAGTATAGGTAGTATAGTTCCCCCAGTATAAGTAGTATAGTTGTGTTATAATTTAAGTAGGCCTCAGTTACTTGGCCTGAGTTTTATGTAAAAGGCTTGTCCGCAGTGTATGCCTTTAAAATCAATAGAGGTTTTGTGATGCAGGCAGAGGCATCTCAGGGTCTGCGTGTAGCAGAGGATACACGCAGATACTGAGAACATGTTCCTAAAAGAAGGCCATCGGCCTACTCTGACCTCCACGTACACCACAGGAACAGTAAACATCGGCCATATTTACTAAACATCCACATTCCTGCACTTAGGTCAAATGCCTCATTGATTATTAATCAAGTAGGTGGGTATGATGACACCACGAGTGGGTCCACCAATAATCTGATCTAGGGGGTGGTGAAGATGATGTCATATTTAACTCTTTCCTAGTCGGTATTAAACCCGGAGTGAGCGATGGAGAGAGCATTCTGCTTCTTCCTTCCGCACTAGCTCGCAAGGCCGTCTGGGACCTCTAAGCATGTTCTTCCTTTCTGTAATCTGATATAATGTATGCTGTACATAGGTAGTTTAGTGTAACGTAGTTAGGAAGAAGGTACCTGATTGACTTCAGCAGGGAGTCTAATCACGAGCTTGTAACGCAACATGAAGATTGGCATGGCTAGGATATGATGAATGTATCTATCTGTATTCCTGTTTCCTGAATAAATAACGTAAACATTGAAGAAGCCTGAGAAAGTCTATCTCCTGCTTGCTGTGTGGAGAGTCAAGTGATCTCCCAGTCTGTGAGACGTAACTGTAAGAAGTTATTGGTGTCGAAGCAAGGTGATATAAGAACAGTTTATAACATGTTGCCCAGATTAGCCAGATATGTGGCCAGTCTGCTCCTCCTCCCTCCCTCACCACGGCTGTTCTACCTTCTGAGCCAGCGGCCACTTCCTCTACGATAGTCTATGGCTGACCCTCTTGCCTCCACTAAAGGACCCCGTTATAGACCCCAGATCAGCACGACCCACGACTGCTGTGCTGAGGAAGCAGGACAGTGGCTCCCTGTAGTGGAAATATACAGGAAGTACGTATTCACTTCCTGCAACAGCTCTGATTTAAATTGGCATCTCCAGAGTCCCTCCCTCCATAGCTCCACACTTTACTTCCTGTATAGTGCCACTACAGGGAGCCACTGTCCTGCTTCCTTAGCACAGCAGCCACGGGTTGCACTGATCTGAAGTCTATGACGGAGGCGAGGGGTCCAGCCGGGGACTATCCTAGCGGAAGTAACTGCCGTTTAGAAGATAGGATGGGGTGGCTGCAGGGTGGGATCTGTCAGACGGGATGCAGCTCCAAGGCCCATGCCACCTGATGAACTAGTTTCACCTAGCCTCATGGGCCGTCCCTGGGGCCATCCTTGGGCACCGCAAGCACCCTATTTGAGAACCGCTGCCCTATACTCATTTCACCAAGGGGAGGCATATATCTGGAAACCAACTTATTAAAAGGGATAATGCAAATTCAAGGTAGTTGTGGTGCTGTTTTAATTAAATACTAGGATTGGTTTAGGTAATTACGGATCTCTAAAACATATGCTTAGTATATGTATTTCAGAGGTTTATTAAGTATTTTTCTGAAATTTAGCAGTGACTTAATAATATATCTATATCTCTTTCTGCTCTTTGATGAAAGAGACCTTCAGGTTAGCCATCCTGGGACTACACAGCTAACCCTCGTGTTCTGTTCTAACCTCTCTTCTTCTACTCTCCAGCTTTTTTGCTCAGTGACATATTGATAAATAACATCAGAGACAAGCATAAGTGTCCTGATGAGTAATTTGTTCTTCATTAGTTCAGGTCTTTAGATGAAGAATACAGAGACACAAGATGGAAAGTAATGAGAAAACTGAGAAATTGAACCTTCTGGGTGAAAGCCATGTAAGTGTTAGCCTTAGTCATGAAACATTCAGTGGCATGTTGGCATGAACTACTCACATATGCGGATTTCAGATCTACTTATCCGAAACTGGTGGTTTGTTGTATACATTACATTTTAGATCTTACTCGAATGAATTAAGAGCATGATTATGGATAATAACATGCATATGTGATAACTGGATAAAGCAACACTAAAGTAATACAGTGACATGCATTTAACTTGCATTTCTCACTTTTAAAGTGATAAGCAAAATCCTATGCTCATTCATTGATTCATGAACAACATCATTAACAATAATTACAGTGATTCAATCATGCAAGAAACGGAATGTCGTTTACAAAGATATCTGTGTTTTCGCATTATCTGAAGATTCCGGTATGATTCGTTTTTGACAGTACATACAAAGGCAAGAAGAAAATGAAGGCTAAACATTCTTATTTTTTAATTTGGGAGGAAAGTGCTGCACCTAAACTGTTCTTTCATGAGGTTTTGCTGCCATCTTCTGATAAAACAATCTCTAATGACAATGAAGAAAAAAGAAAAATGCAAAACTGTTTATTTCTAGGAATAGTGTATTGTTTCATGTTATTTTCCATATTAACATAAAGTTTAGATTTGCTTGTATGATTAGTCCAATACAAACTAGAGAAATGAGTTAAAGCGGAGATTTCAACAAACAAACCCAGTTCTTCTGAAGACTTTATGAGGGTTAGTGCACAGTGACAGTATAGATGCACCTTCCAGCAGAGAGAATTGTTAGGGTGTTCCATATTTAAAGCACCTAATACTGGATCTATCATTTATTGTTGTGCTGAAATATTTACACAATATTAAAGTCATGGAAAATAGTTTAGGCTTGGTTTATCATTTAAAGAGGAACTGTAACTAAGGATTGAATCTTTACATTTTCTTGAATAGATCATCAGGGGGTGGTGGTCTGTGTAGCTGATATTGTGGTGAAACTCCTTCCATAGTGTGATGTTAGGACCGTGGTCCTGACAGTTTGCTGTCTGTGAACCTTGTTGCATTGTGGGAAACAATAGCTGTTTTCAACTGCCAAGCAACCAGTATCTCCCTCTGTGCATGTTTATCTACAAAAAAAACGATCGTTTAACCTATCTCAATGTTAGTAGATATGGTTATAAATAATGGCAGATCGTGCTGTCTAGTTTTTTTCTTGTTTGCTAGGAGTAAAGATGATTACATGCAGGCTCACTTGTGGATAAAAAAACATGAACAAATTACATGGTGAATATCAATTATTTCTTCATTTCTCTTCTATGTTTTTACTTCTCACGTTGCAATGTATGAATTTATTGATTTCCCCTTTTCACTAAAGTTCCTCTTTAATGCTAAGGGAATGTTTTGGGTGGGGCTATTTAGATAGGTTAAACAATAGATCAGGGGAATGGGGATGGGCTAGTGTTATTTTTCAGAGTTTAGACAAAAAATCTCAAGGTTAAGAGAGGAATAAAGTTAGGCATTAACTTGTGGTTTGGAAGAGGTGTAGCAACAAGAAAAGAGTTTTGGGTAGGGATAGGCCTAGTTCACAGTGGGGCATTGCGGTGCAACATAATGGATGCCCTCTAATGTCGCACTGCAGTTTAAGGCCTATGCCATGTTCACAGTGCAAGCTAATGGTGTGTGACGCTCCAATGACCCTCATTCAGTGTGTTACAGAAAAATACACACAATCCCAATCAAAGGACTCCATGGTGCATCCACGCCGGCACAAAACTCAGCGGTCTGCTATCTATCTATATATATATATATATATATATATATATATATATATATATATATATATATATACATATATCTATATGGGTTTTTTTGGTAACTATAGGAGAGTGGCGGAGGTAAGGGGGTAATTCATGGGGGTTTTGGGTATTCATAATTTAAATGAATCAGTGTGCAATTTTACTATTTGGGCACTAGATGTCCCCCTCACCAGTTTATTCCTGTGTGTACTGTTTCGAAGTTTAGCATGTGTACTTTCCTTTTCAGCTTATCAAGGTCCACCACCATCTCAGTGATTCCAGTGATCATTGATCAAAGGCACTTTGATTGGTGAATGGGAACTGTGTTCCCATTCACTGATCAGTGGTCTACAACTCAAGGGAGGAGGTGAAGGGCGCAGGAATCCGCATGTGATACACATTAGAAGAAGAAGATAAATATCTATGCCCCTGGAACGGGAATAGTCTTCTTGCAGGGCAGAAAGTGGTTAAATGGACCTGAGCCTTTTATTCAAAATTAGTTAAGCATTGCTATTGGTATACACTGCTATTATTCCTGAAAGCCATGGACATTTTCTGAAAAGAACATCTCTACTCAGTCCCAGTGCACAGCATTTAGAATTGGCAATGTACTCAACCATTGCACTAATTAGAAGGGTTTATTGAATTATATTGCACTAGCCGACCCGCGGCGTAGCATTTGCCGCATAAGAGGGTAGAGGACAGGAAGAAGATATTGGGCACAGCGGCGGGGAGGGGGGTTGGACCCTCCTCAACTGGGTCCCCCATGTGCACTCCCCCTCCAGCTTAAGCTCAGCAGGAACCCCCCCTCACCTGGGTCCCCCATGTGCGCTCCCCCTCCTGCTTGAGCACAGTAGCAGCCGCCACTATTAGTAAGAGGCAGCAGGCGGGGATGACTCACCTCTTCCGTGTTCCATTGTGCGTTCCACTGTCATCACTTCCTGCAATGCTGCACACTGTATTGGTGTAATTTGCCTTTTTAAAACAGAAGGAAACCTGCAATAATTCAGCTATAAGTGAACATTTGTGGTTACCCACAATGCACTGCTACTAAATATGCAAATTACCCCTTTCCCCCCTTGGTAAACCAAGCAAGCATCCAGAGCCACTGGTGTATAGCAAGCATATATCTTTAAATTTTACACAGTCATATCAAACCCAAATGTAGACAGCCTGTTTCAGACTTTTGGTCCTCATCTGTACATGGCAAAGATTGATATGGCTGTATGAGATAGGGCTGGGACCAGTACAACAGAGTAACCAAGCAGCTCAGGGTGACCCAAACCACGGTGAAATGTATAGGGGGATAAAAGGGACCAAAAAGGCCACCTACTAAAAAAATCAAAGCTTGGTGTAATTTGCCTTCTTAAAACAGAAGAAAATCTGCAATAATTCAGCTATAAGTGAACATTTGTGATTACCCACAATGCACCGCTACTAAATATGAAAATTATTCCTTTTCACCCTTGGTAAGTCAAGCAAGCCTATAGCTTCAAAGAGACACTGAAGCGAAAAAAAATTATGATATTATGATTTGTATGTGTAGTACAGCTAAGAAATAAAACATTAAGATCAGATACATCAGTCTCGTTGTTTCCAGTACAGGAAGAGTTAAGAAACTCCAGTTGTTATCTCTATGCAAAAATCCATTAAGCTCTACGACTTTCAAAGTCATGGAGAGGGCTGTTTTCTGACTTTTATTATTTCAACTTATAGTGCACTATTTACTTTTTCTCTGCCAGAGGAGAGGTCATTAGTTCACAGACTGCTCTGAAATAGTCATATTGAAAGCCGAATGTTGTGTAATCTGCACATATTAGAGAATGATGCAATGTTAGAAAAAACACTGTATATCTAAAAATAAAAATATGAGAATATTTTCTTTGCTGCTAATCTTCTAGTGCTTATTCATAGTACACAACCAATTCATTATATCATATATATTTTTTCGCTTCAGTGTCTCTTTAAGTTTTACACAGTCATATCAAACCCACATGTGACAGCCCATTTCAGACATTTGGTTCTCATCAGTACACATACCGTCTTTCCCCAAATATAAGACACTGTCTTATATTCTTTTTGGGGAGGAAATGTGTGCTAGGGCTTATTTTCGGGGGTGGGAGGGGCTAGACGCTTTGGGTATGGGCAGGTGCGTGGTCTCTTTCCGCACCTACCTTGTGGCTGCGTCCCCCTCCGTTCCTGGTAATTCCTCCGGTGGCAGCGGCATTGTAATGGATCTGTGAGGGCGCCCTTTGATCTTCACACAGTACGCCAGGCCGGCTCTGCGCTGGCGCTCTCTTCCTGTCATCATGTGCGCCCGGCAGATGCGTCCCAGGCGCACATTGATTAATCAATGTGCGCCTGGGACGCATCCTGCCGGGCGCACATGATGACAGGAAGAGGGCGCCAGCACAGAGCCGGCCTAGCGTACTGCGTGAGGGTCACAGGGCGCCCTCACAGATGGATTACTATGCCGCTGCCACCGGAGGAATTACCAGGAACGGAGGGGAACGCAGCCACAAGGGAGGTGCGGTAAGAGACCACACACCTCCCCATACACACAGCGCCCCCCCCCCCCAGGCCTTATTTTCGGGGTAGGCCTTATATTTCAAGCATGCTTGAAATATAAGGGAGGCCTTACTTTCGGGGTAGGTCTTAAATTAGGGGAAAGACGGTAGCAGAGATTGATATGGCTGTATGATATAGGGCTTGGACCAGTACAACAGAGTAACCAAGCAGCTCAGGGTGACCCAAACTACTAAGAATGTATAGGAGGATAAAAGAGACCAAAAAGCCCTCCTACTAAAAAAAGCAAAGCTTGGTGTAATTTTCCTTCTTAAAACAGAAGCAAATCTGCAATAATTCAGCTATAAGTGAACATTTGTGGTTACCCACAATGCACTGCTACTGAATATGCAAATTATCCCTCTTTGCCCTTGGTTTGATATGACACTACTTCTTCTTCTTGCTTGGACCAATCCCTTCTTCTTGCTTGGACCAGCCCTGGGGGCAGGGCGCTACTTCTTCTTCATGTTTGAAGGTTGATGCACTTAAGCCACGTATACACATACGATAATGATCGTTCGTAACAAACGACGAACGATCACTTGCATGTGGTTGGAGAAATGGTCGTTAGATATGGCAAGGAAAAGGTGTAAACGACAAGATCGTTCGTTTACAAACGATCACGGATGTTACGTAAAGATAAGGAGCGATAAGTATGCAAATGTATACGATCGTTTAGTAAACCGGAACGAACGTCACTGCAAATGGCCCCATAGATTATAGGAAGTTGCGTATTGTTCGTTTGCCAAACGAACGTTCGTTCAGTAGTTTAGAGGAAGTGATGTCATAGCTATATTATAAAAGGGCTGAAATCATTACACATGTTGCATTTGGGCTGGATGTGCTTTCCATATATTGTGAGCATTATCAGTGCAGCTATGGCTTCATATATGACAAGCAGACAGCGTGCGAGCGTAGCATTACTACTTCTGCTTCAAGTGAGAAGGAATTTGAGATTGCTGAGGCAAAGGCGAAGAAGGCGACAATGGTCAAAGACGTGGCTTCAAGACTGTGATGTCAATTCCCATGACAGCCTTCTGCGTGAACTTAGCCTGTCATCTCCAAATGATCTGACCAATTACCTTAGGATGCCTGAAGCTGGATTTCAATATGTGCTGGATGCAGTCACCCCACTTATAGCTAAGGAGGATACGTAGATGAGGAAGTCCATCTCCCCACAACAGCGCTTAACAGCGACATTACGGTTTTTGGCTACTGGACGTAGTCTTCAAGATTTGAAGTTTATGACCGGAATCCCTCCCCAAGCCCTGGGATTTATAATTCCTGAAACTTGCCAGGCAATAATTGATGCCCTCAAGAATGACTATATGAAGGTGTGTATATTTCATGTTGTGGCAACCAAATATTCAGGAAATTGTTATTGTTATAACTATATAAATGCATACAGTTTGCAGCTTAACAGCAATTGGTAACCTGCAAACTGTATGCATTTAGATATTTATAACAATAACAGTTTTCTGACTCTGCTGCTGATCTTGTGTCTATAATAATGTTATACATCAGCTGTAAACAAGCATAGATCAGGTGGTGTGCGTACAGTCAGAGTGGCGTAGCTGGATGCTTATGTAAGGATTATTTGGTCACTACTGCATCAAATTACATCAGCAGGACTACAAGGCAAGTGGGATAGTTGTAGAAGTTTCTTTACATATAAATTCATGTTTATGGGTGTTTCACTAGTGACAGCAATGGTTGTTATAAATATCAGATGTGTACTGATGAATGTGGGTACTAATTTTATATTCTCTTCCACAGTTTCCAATTCGAAGATTTATGGGATTTTCCAAACTGTGGAGGTGCTCTGGATGGGAAGCACATCCGAATCACTCCACCTGCCAATACAGGCTCTTTTTATTTTAATTACAAAGGTTATTTTAGTATTATTTTAATGGCCTTGGTGAATGCAAACTATGAATTTTTGTTTGTTGACATCGGACGAAATGGGCGACCTTTTTTCAGAAACTCAGATCCAACCAGCTTAACTTACCGGACAATTCCATCACCAAAAATCATCTTAATTTTGTTTTCGTTGCAGACGAAGCTTTTCCGTTACAGCCACATCTCTTGAAACCGTTCCCCTCAAAAAACCTTCAGTACAGACAGGAAATTTTTAATTATCGACTATCTAGGGCCAGAATGCTGGTAGAAAATGCCTTTGGCATTTTGGCAAGCCGTTTCCGTATCCTACATACCTGTGAGAAAACGTGGAAAATCCGCCGCGAGTACTCAAGGTAAGGCGGCTGATTCCACGCTCAACAAGGCGGCGGTTTCCGCGTCCGACGCGGCGGTTTGCACGCATAGGCCTACATCGGTCCGCATGACGGAACGCGTGCTCGGATAGCGGTGCGGCTGGTTCCGCGTCCTGCACAGTGGATACATTGCAAAACAGGTCTGGTGTGGCTGGGACTGATAGTCCACACAGGTTCAGAAGGACGCGCGCGCGCGTTGAGAGGCAGAGCTTTTATGACAGCCAGAAGGGTGTCAGCTGACCAAGCCGGTCCGCTGACAATTTTACCACTTCCTGATGGTCCAGCACTTAGGGGAGGTGCTGGAGAGCGCTAGGGTATATATACTAGGTGCTGGTCATTTCTCTGGTGTATGCCGTTGCGATCACTACGTGGTAGCACTCAGACCTTTTGCTAAAATCTGTGTTGTTATTTCTCTGTTATACGTCAGACTAGTTCCAGGGTGTTGATGATCAAGGAACTCACACCCAAGACTAGGGAACTGTATTATCATTCTGTTATACGTCAGACTAGTTCCAGGGTGTTGATAATCAGGGAACTCACACCCAAGACTAGGGAACTGTATTATCATTCTGTTATACTTCAGACTAGTTCCAGGGTGTTGATGATCAAGGAACTCACACCCAAGACTAGGGAACTGTATTACCACTCTTTTATATATCAAACTAGTTCCAGGGTGTTGATGATCACACCTAAAGAATAGGCATTGTTATTATTTGTTATGACTTCCTGCTTTCCTGACCACTCTCTTGATCTCTGAATTGGTACTTCGCTATATCTGATACTCTGTTGCCAAACTCTGCTTGTCCTTGGATTCCGATTCTGTCTCCTGTCTTTGTACCTGATCTGTCTGTCTATTGCCGACCTGGCCTGTCCGACCTCGAGAACTATTTCCCCTGTTGGGAGATAGTTCACAGACCTGTCAGTGACACTTCACCCCTGGTGTCACTCACACTCTGGTCCTTCCCACTATCAGCCTGGCTCCGCCCCTTGGGGAGCCTCAGGCCATTGGAAGGAATCTGTTCTTTAGGCAGTACCTCCTACTGCCTTGCACCCTCTGTACGGGTGCTCTCCTCAAAGTATTACTGTTGCACCAAACACTCAGATATTACTCAGGTGTCCAGAGGTTAGATATATATCTGATTATCGGTGATACTGCAGATCATCTATAATCGGGTATATATCTGTATTCTCGATGATACTGCAGATCACCGGTAATCAGACCCTCTCTGTGTTACACCGATCATTACAATACCGCAATAAATCTGCGGGTTGATAAAATCGATAAAGTAGTGTATGCTTGCTGTGTGCTACATAATTTTCTTAGGCAGCAGTGTGTTGCCACATATCTGCCTGTCCAAGCAGTAGACAGGGTGGATGTGTCTACCGGTCAGGTGGTTGAAGGGGAATGGAGGTCTAATCCCCAGATTTTAACTGACCTGCAGCCCTGTCCACCAAGAAATGCCACAACAGAGGCAAAACATAATCGAGAGGCCTATGTGGCCTATTTCAACTCTCAAGCAGGATCTGTTGCCTGGCAAGATGACGCCATAGTCTGATTTGTTATTTTTGGTGAAGTAACCATCACGCTTTTTTCTTTTTGTTGTATGCGTTGTGTGAATAAATATTGTTTTCTCTGAACAATGTGTTTTGCTTTAATGCTGTACATCTAATTAAGCATATGTTAAGGGTATCAGCAAGGCCAAATTTTGCTTTTCTGATACACATATTCTTTGTAGCCTTAATACAAATAATATGTGCATTGAAGTTCTGCGTAGCCATTTATTTCGGGTGTTGTACCAATGCTTGTGAGAGAGGTACAATACAATAATACAATACAATAACATTTGAAAAGCGCTTTTCTCCCATAGGACTCAAAGCGCATAGCTGTGTCTCAGATTAATACAGGGTTTCAGGCTGGGTTGTGTTACAGAGGAGATAGTCAGATGTTCATGAATGCCAGACTGAAAAGGTAGGTTTTCAGTTTAGACTTAAATGTTTCCAGGGATGGGGCTGTCCTGATTGGGTGTGGAAGGGAGTTCCAAAGTGTAGGGGCAGCATGACAAAAGGCTCTGTCTCCAAAGGTTTTGAGGTGGACTCTGGGGGTGACCAAGGTGTTACGTTCTTTTGATCTAAGATTGTGGGGGGTGTGATGTAGTTGCAACAAGTCCTTCAGGTATCCAGGGCCCAGATTGTGCAAGGATTTGAATGTCAGTAAGCCAATCTTAAACAGAATTCTCCATATTATCGGTAGCCAGTGGAGTGAGCTCAGGGTTGGTGTTATGTGGCAATGGCGGGGTTGGCTCGTTAACAGCCTTGCGGCGGCATTCTGTACTAATTGCAGGCGGCGTAAGTCTTTCTTATGCAGGCCTGTGTAGAGGACGTTGCAGTAGTCTAACCTTGATGTGACGAAGGCATGAACTAGGGTTGGAAGATCCTCTGAAGGAATTAGGTGTTTAATCCTTGCAATATTCCTTAGGTGAAAGAAGGAACGTTTCACAACAGCTGAGATTTGATTCCTGAAGCTTAATTTCCCATCAATCAGTACTCCCAGGCTGCGCACACAGTCTGAGTTGTTCAGGTCTGAGCTCCCTATCCTTAGCGGTGTTGGTTAAGACTGGAGCTGCTTTGCTGTTGAGCCCTGGCCCTCGATAACAAGAACCTCAGTTTTGTCAGCATTAAGTTTTAGCCAATTATTATTCATCCACTCCTGAAGCTCAGCTAAGCATGCGTTTATTTGTGGAGTAGGGTCTGTGACGATAGGTTTGAATGACAAATATAGCTGGGTGTCATCAGCATAGCAATGATATGTCAGGCCATGTTTTTGTATGATTTCTCCAAGTGGCAGCATGTATATGGTGAACAGTAAAGGGGATAATATTGCGCCCTGAGGTACACCGTATTTTAGTGGTACAGGGTTGGAGAGGAAGGGCCCTAAGGCTACCCTTTGTGTTCTGCCAGCCAGGAAGGAGTTGAACCACCGGAGAACAATGCCATCTATGCCACAGTACTCTTGTAGCCTGTTGAGTAAGATTTCATGATCGACTGTGTCAAAAGCCGCTGAGAGGTCGAGCAAAATCAGGATGGAACATTGACCCTTGTCTCTTGCAATGAGCAGATCATTGCAAATCTGGGTGAGGGCTGTTTCACAGCTGTGATATTTCCTGAAACCAGATTGAAGAGGGTCAAGGATTTTGTTTCTGGAGAGCCTGGCTTCAAGTTGGAGGTAGACAGCCTTTTCAATAACTTTTCCCAGAAAGGGGAGGTTTGAGACAGGTCTGTAGCTGTTTAGAGCATCTGGGTCTAAGGATGGTTTCTTGAGTAGAGGCCTGATGATTGCTTCTTTCAGAGTAGAGGGAAACCACCCTTCTTGTAAGGAGCCGTTGACTATTTTGTGGAATGCCGGTGTAAATAGTTCAGGGCATTTCAACATGAACTTAGTGGGGCCAGGGGCCAGATCGCAGGTAGTCTGGCGAAGGTTTGAGAGGATATCCAAGATGTCTTTTTCAGTGATTACCTTAAAATCAGACCATGGTGGTAGGCTATTTTTGCACCTGTTATATGGCTCTGCATGGGTTTCTGGGGCTGTGAATTGAATGGCAGATCGTATGGAGGAGACTTTGTCTGAGAAGAAGTGGGCAAATTTCTCGCACAGTTCCTGTGAAGGTCTGATGCTGGATTTCCTGCAAGATGGATTGCAGAGACTGTCAACCGTGCGGAAGAGTTGGGCAGGTCTGTTGGCTGCATTTGCAATTTCGTGAGACAGGAATAAGGACTTCTTTTTGTTAATCATCGTTTGATATTTTTTCAGGTGAGCAATTAGGGAAAGTTTGTCATCAGGAGACTGATGTTTGCGCCACCTTCATTCCAGTCTGCGTCCCTGTTTCTTTAGTTCCTTAATAGAGTTGTCAAACCAGCGAGCATGATGTAATGGTGCGGAACGTTTAATCTTTAAGGGAGCTATGGCGTCAAAAGCGGCTGAGACATCGTGGTTATATTTAAGGACCATGGATTCAAGGCCGAAGTTGTGATCTGTCAGTCCACCTAGATTGAGGCTGTTCTGAAGGTGTTGGGGTGTCAAACCTTTCAAGGAACGATATTTTATTAGTTCTTTCACTTGGTGTTTTGTAGCCGGTGCTGTAAAGGAGAAGTGGACAGTGTGGTGGTCTGACCAAACTACTGGATCAATTTCCACATTGGATATTAGGAGTTCTGAATGGAAAATGAGGTCCAAAGTGTGTCCTTTTTTGTGGGTAGGGAGGTTGACGGCTTGAGAGAAGCCCAGTTCATTCATGGAGAGAAGTAGCTTAGTTCCAAATTGGGAAGAGTGTGTATCGACCCGTGCGTTAAAGTCTCCAAGAATTATCCACCTATGGTGTTTCAGTGTTATGCAAGATACAAGTTCTGCTATTTCCTTGAAAAAAGCTTAGCCAGCGTCAGGGGGTCGGTAGACAAGCAGTATGTTTATTTTTTTTCCAGCTGAGAGCTGGGCTGCTAGACATTCAAAAGAGTGGGTGGGGGCTACAGCAAGGGGTTTAATATTTAAACTGGATTTGAAGCACAGAGCTAATCCTCCGCCCTTGCGGTTTTGCCTTTCACAGTGTAAAACTGAGTAATTGTCTGGTACCGCAGCTGCGAGAGTGGGTCCTGAGTTCTGATCCAACCATGTCTCTGTAATTAAAGCTAGATCTGAAGCCTCTATTAGATCATGAATAACTGCTGTTTTGTTGTTTATGGACCTGGCATTGCAGAGTACTGCTTTAATGTTGTTTGCCTTAACTTTGAGGTCTGTGTTCCTAGCTCCTGGCTGGGGGTTGTAATCAGGAGTGTGGCAGCTGTCTCTGTTATCTGGGTCCTTTACTGATACAGCTGATTTATAGATATGTGATGATTGCTTTGGCTTTGATTTATGGGTGCCTGCACGTCCTCCCCTCTTCCCCCGCCTTGTTTTCTTGAGAATCCCAAAGGATTTTAGAGGGGTAATCGAAGCAGAATCTATTTGTAAGAGTTTCTTGGGAACAGAGGTTGCAATATAGATAAGCATCTCAGCTGAGTATTTTAATGGTGGCATTTGGACAGCTGATAGACACCCTGCTGAGATCAAAGGGAAAGGGGTCTTTTGCAAGCTGTACTTCTCAGAAAAAAAAGGGGATGCTCCAGATTAAAACAAATTAAGACAGTTCCTTGTTTCAATTTAAAAAGTTTGGAATAAATGTAGAAATAGGATAGTCATAACATAGAAAGCTCACAAGGTGTTTTTTGCCATTTCCGTAACTTACAGAAGGATCCGGAGCTGAGGGTTGAAGAAAGTTGAAGAATTTTAAAGTTTGAGGTCAGCTCCTAGCAGGCTAGGCATTTTCAGTCCAAGTCCAATTTTAATCCAGTTTAAATCTCAGCCATCCAAAGTGATCCATAATTTCTGATGAGCTGTAGTTGTTGCCAGAGAGGTGATGCATAGGATTCCTCTGTATTTTTGGTCCTGTCCATGCCCAAATGTATTTAAATTGTCAAATTTCTGAGACAAGATGTGGAGCAGCTTGAGAGAGCTGCAGCCCAGCTTGGGCGCGCTCAGTACTCTACCTTTCCTAAACATATGTGTGTAAGCTATTATTTATTTACCTCCAACAATCAATTAGTTGCTGTCAATTAATGTTAATTGGCAGGTTATATCACTCATAACTTAATTCGTAACAAACAATGTAACAATCATGGCAAATCATTATTCAAGTGAATGCAAAATCATGTTGAGTTATGTAAATTTTTTATTTATGACCACATTTTTTGGGTACAACATAACTGTAACAGAAAGTAAAATATTGCACATCACACATATTTCATGAGGTTCCTCACATGTACACAGGTTTATAAACAGCAAAATAGCATTTCCACTCAATGAAATACTAATTTAAACTGCTTGGTCTATTCCAAACACATATACACTCCACAACATCTACGTTATTTGCTATCTTTTACATGCTTACATATGCATTTTTAATGTAATGTTCACATGTAATGGGTAAACTAAATGAAATATGTCATACTATACACAATTGTATGACTATGCTGCTCACCTTATGTGTGCAAAAATGTAGCTGATGTCCTTATCAAGGATGCAGATGACCTGTTGAAAATAAACTCACAGGGATTTTCATGCATGCTAGGTTGATGCTAGTGTTCTTAACTATATGTGAAACACATCACTAACTTTGGAAACTCATATTATATACAGTTATGATGTAAATAGAAGCTAAGCTATATGGATATGTAGGCTGCCATATGTGTGTCCTTTTAACACATACCAGTTGCCTGGTTGTCCTGGTAATCATTGGCCTTCTCAACTTTTGTTAATAGACCTTGAAGTAGCATGCATTCATGACATGGTTATTCCATTAATGTCCAATGTAACACAATGACCTACATGCTTGGTCATATTGCTAATCAGACATTCTCCAGCAACATACACCAGGAGGCCTGTCAGCCAACCAGTATAGTGTAAAACATTATAAATATGGCAGCATACATGTATGTAAAAATACAGTTGTCCTTTATCCAAGTGATAGTTAATTATCAAAATTAAACGTAATTTTCAGAACCTGTGACTTCCAAAAGTCCACTGTACCTGTCCTGTGCCCTCGCCATCTAACTCCAATGCTCCTTTCCCCTGCGGCATCCAATTAGGCTTTTTGTGACAGGAGCACACAGGCAGGCCACGCAAGTGATTATTTGCATTCTCACCCACAATAGTGTCCTATATGCTGCTGTATGCTTAATGCGATATGTTATAGCAGTATATAGGTCACTAATGTGGCTGGAAATGCAAACAATCACTTGACTTATCAACCATTTGCAAACGCCGGAATGTGTGTGTGGCGAGGACAGGAGGATATGTGGTTGATGGGGATGTAAAATGACAGCTGCAGACGGCTATTGGAAGGCATAGGTGAGTTTAAAGACAACCAGAGATGAAGCAACCTCTTGTATTTTACAATATAAATCAGTGGGAACATGACAGTAAACACCTAATCTGCTCTTTGTTACATTGGTCTCTGTTCTCACCTGTGATTAGAATCCCCGACTGAGCACAATGGGTGACTGTACTTTCATGTATGTCTGGTTGAATTGATAATGTAGGCTGATGTAGTTGTTGTGTTGTTGTTGTGTCCCACTAGAGGTCCTACTGAAAACCGACAATATGGCTGACTCTGTACTTGCACGCAAATCTTCTGGTATGGCTCTTAATTTCGTAGCTATTAAATGTCCAAAAGCATCGCAAGCATCGTCCTTTTTGTTGATGAGCGTCACAGCCTGATTAATGGCTTCCTCACATTGTTCGTCCAGATTATTTTTGCGGTTTCGACTTTTTTTTAGGGGAAATCGCAGTGTGTTTGTCTCCTTCCAAGTTGAGGCTTGCCGTGTGTTTGTATCCTCAGAAGTAGAGGCTTGGACTGTCTGTAAAAGGAGTTAAAGATACACATTTATGCACACACAACACATGATGACACAATACTACAAGCCACATGAATGCTTGGTGAGCGCTAATGTGAATATGGTGTAGGTTAACAGACATACGCATACTCACATTAACAAAACACATTTCTGGTTACTAATGGCAAAGTGACACAGTAGTACAGGTATGTAATGTGACATGTTTAATCCTTACCTTATATGTGTTCCTATATACTTGTGTGACTTTGCCTTAAACAATTCATCTACACCACACCTGAACAAGCATGATGATCAGGAGGTGTGAGTGAAGTAATAGTGCCATTTTGGCATGCTTGGTAGAGATGAGTGATTCAGACACTATTGCAGTCAACAATGAAAGTACCAAGGCATACAAGTACAATACTTTTATCAGAAAATGATAGCAACCACACTCTCAGTTGACATTATGTGCAGCTCTGTTAGTGACAAAGTAGTACCTAAATATAACTACTTATCACTAAAATATTTAATCAAATTGCGTATACAATGAGAGTGAATGGTATTTAACATCACAACCCTAACTTCTGAGAAACATTGTCATCATCACATTCACACAATTTAAAGTAGGGATAACAAAGCAATAATTTGAAACATAAAACACATACCTCCTCTTGTGTGGTTGTCTCATTTACATCACTACATATGTCTGTATTGATGGACAAATCAGTGGGTTCATTTGGCAGACTCGTTATTGCCTCTCTCCCTTTCAAATGTGGTATAGTAAATTCCAGTAAATCATAGTACCACAGTCTGGGTTTATAAACTTCATCTGCGGCAGCACCAGATCTTTTTGATCTGTCAATTTTATTTAATTCTTTTTTAAAAACAGTTCGTAGGTTTTGAATTTTGTTTTTAACAAACTGCACATCAGCGTCTGGTAGTACTGGTTTACACAATTTCACAAGTTCGTCATGTGCTTTTGCCTTTAGTTGTCTATTTGAATATATTTTCAATGTAGTTTTCCACAGGCAGGGGTGTGCTCTATAGAGCTCAATAAATTTGCGTGCAAATTGCACATCGGCAAAAATATCAACAGCCATTACTTTCACAAACGGCCCTGTAATGAAAAAAAAATAATTTGTGAACCCACCTTCACAACACAACAAATACAGTGTAGAATTGTGCATGCAAAACAAACACAAACACACACACACACCGTACGATCATTCACAAATAGTACGTTACGTGCGCAACACATCGTACTATAGTTCACAAGTAGCACGTCGTTCCCAAATAGTACGTTCGCAAATAGGTAGCCAGTCACTTACCGTTGTACAGAACATAAAGGAGTGAGATAGACGAAGGAAAAACCACCGCGCCTCTTGCCACCATTGTACCGTACGTTCGCGAACGTACGTTTTATAGAGCGCTATCCACTTCCGGTTTGTCAAAACGTCATTTCCTCCTCAGCATTCACAGCTATAGCAAGGTGTTACAGCTAGGAGCGATCATGCCACGCAGGACACCTACAGAAAGAGCCACAAAAATGTCCAGGGAAGAAATGGCAGAAATGGTCCGCATCTTTGACAAAAAGGACTATGACGGCCGGAGGCAAGTCTATCAAAGGCCAATTGACCGGAAAAATGCAATTTTGGACCATGCCATTTCTTCCCTGGAGAAGTGTCAAGGACCAAAAACCACTTGATGAGCAGGCATGGGCTTCCGAATTCCGCGGAAGCTAAAATTCCGAAATTCCGCCGGAATTGGGGTTTCCGCATGGTTCCGCGGAATTCGGAATTTGCAATCCGGAATTCGGAATTTGCAATCCGGAATTCGGAATTCCGGCAAAATCGGAATCGGAATGAATTGACCAATCAGGAGATGCGGAATGAGTTGACCAATCATAATCAGCGGAGAGTTACTGCGCTAAAATAACGGTTTCAACATTTTTTTTATCCAAATTTACAAAATACAAATCAACTTTATTAACAATAGATATTTCAAATGAGCGATTGAGTGTTTCCTCCTAAATTTACGGAAATCCGTTTAAAAATTACGGAAGTCCGTTTAAAAATACGGAAAGTGCACGTGGCGGAATACCGCGGAATTCCGCGGAATGTAGCGGAATTCCACCGGAATGTAGCGGAAGCGGAATTTCGGTAGTGGCGGTATGCGGAATTACCGCGGAATCGGAAATTGGCTCTTCCGACCATGCCTGTTGATGAGGCGTTGGTCTGATGTAAAATTGCGCGAATCCGAAGTCCTGGCATCTTTAAGGCGCAAAATTATACGAGACAGTAAGTGGAAAATGTTGGTATAGTCTTCATGGAAACTTTGATTTGTGATCTTTCAAACACACTGATATTGTATTGTTGCACACCTTCCTTGCTCAGTTGGTGATTGAATACTCGTAACATGTAGTTAACTTTAGATGAAGGACACTTTTTATACACATACAGGTAATGTGTGCACCATGTGTGTTATATTTGTGAGTAATCCTTTCTCTTGTTCCACAGAAAAGAAGAAGAAATTGGAAAAAATCCAGAGACAGACAGCATCTCAAGGCAGCAGAGATGACACAGAGGAGGCTGGGCCAAGTTGTGAAGGACATGACAGATTATCTAAAGGTATGGAATAATGTGAACGTCAACCAGATACTACAAGCAATCATGCAATGTAACATCAGGGAACATTACAGAGACAACAATACCATGCTTTATCTGTTATTATGTACTGTTCCACTTGCTTATTAACTGGCCAAATATAATCCATGACTGACCATTCCGTCTGTGTTGTGTGAACACATTTATCCTTCAGTCTCACTTCTGTGTTGTGTTTTAAAGGGATACTGTAGGGGGGTCAGGGGAAAATGAGTTGAAGTTACCCAGGGATTCTAATGGTCCCCCGCAGACATCCTGTGCCCGCGCAGCCACTCACCGATGCTCCGGTCCCGCCTCCGGTTCACTTCTGGAATTTCAGACTTTAAAGTCTGAAAACCACTGCTCCTGCGTTGCCGTGTCCTTGCTTCCCCTGATGTCACCAAGAGCGCACGGCGCAGGCCCATACCATACTGGGCCTGCGCAGTACGCTCCTGGTGCCATCAGCGGGAGTGAGGACACGGCAACGCAGGCGCAGTGGTTTTCAGACTTTAAAGTCTGAAGTTCTTGAAGAGAACCAGAGGCGGGGCCAGAGCATCAGTGAGTGGCTGCGCGGGCACAGGATGTCTGCGGGGGACCATTAGAATCCCTGGGTAACTTCAACTCATTTTCCCCCGACCCCCCTACAGTATCCCTTTAAAGAACAAGGCTGCCCCCTTGTGGCTCTGTAAAAAAAAAAATTATGTGATCCTTGCAAATAATATGACCAGTCATTAATGGATCATACGGCAGAGTTTTTGTTGTAATGTAATTCCACAATGATATATATTTCATAATACATTACAATTATTTTTATGTTTTCAACTATAAAGTAAACAAAGAAAGTATCTGAATATTAATGTTAATACTTACCTTGATATCTGACATTCATCCTAAACTAGATGACGAACATGTACATGGGCAAGATCCTGATGTGGTGGAAGAAGAAAGTGTTCCTGTGCAGGATGTTGGTAAGCATACACATATATGTTTTTATTGATTGGTTTGCTGTGTAGATGTGCACATCATAATTGCATATGTGGGTGACTGATTACCACCGTCACTAGACACACTATGTTAAAGCCATTACTTTGTGGAATACTCACCCCCTCGCCCTCTTCTAAGGCAATAGAACATATATTCATTCAAGGCCAACCACCTGTAGCTTGATAGTAGTTCATTTTTGAGTGTAGAATTTTATTTGGGCCCACACCTCCAGCAACATTATAATGTCACTAACTATGGACATGTAATATTGAATGGCACCTATAAATAGATGTGAATGTGAATGACATTCACACACAACTGACAGCTAGGACAGACATGAAAATACCCATTTTCTGCATAATTGTCGCTTCAGGGACTGCTAAGTGTAGTGTGGCTATAGTCTCCTGTGATGAAAATCACCTAATGATGTACATTATAAAACATGTCTATACATTCCGTATATGTCAGGTGACATTACATAACACCTGCATGTCACATGTGGGACATGAGTGAATGAACACCTATACAAAGTAACGTGTACTATACACCATATTGAGCAAGTAATGTATGATTTTGGTGCATTAATTATGGACATGCATTACACACATTAATGCATATGACATGTATTTTAGATGTTTCAACGGACCTCCCTGAGGATGCAGAGAGCGAGGCAGATATTGGTGCCGAAAATGGAAACAACAATGATGACGGTACGTTAGCACTTCATTTCTCATGTTTATTTTATTATGTACTATGATGTTTTCGTATGTAATCATATAGTAATATTGATATTGTTATTCTCCATTCTTAACACATAACACACAAGCAGTCCAAATTTGTCACCAGACTGACATGATCATGAGGAGAATGTTGGTAAGTTGTGCGTGTGCATATACTCACAATACATAATCATTATCTCTGTACTCACATTGATGTGTTCATCCACAAATAGGGGTGTATCACTAATAATGGGGAAGGTGGCATTGGTGTATGTGTTTTGCATGCTTACAATTATAATCCTACTATTAAATGGCTATTAGAGCACCAATCACAAAACTATGTTGGTGTATATTTGTAAGCACTTGTGACTTGGCTTGTGTCAAAAAAACTTGCGTTGCCATACACTCTATATGCACCTATGTCTGAACATACATACTGTATACACTTTTTCAGTATGCCAAATTCCACGTGGTGATGACCTGGACATTACACCATCTGTTGGGCCAGTGGATTTAAGCACACACGGTGATGAAGACCCACCTGTGGAGGACATAGCTGTTGTTACTATCAATAAGTATGCTACTGTGATCAAAAGAAAAACCTGTCCTACTTGCTGCTCCATAAACCAATGCATGACTACTACTGAAAGCACCATTATAGAACATGGACTGTATAAGCCCATACTCCCCTCTCCTATGGACTGTATACCGATACCACCCTCCCTTAGGGAATATATATTTCAACTCCACATACCATCCATTTCATCCGCCACAATATAGCACAATCCTTCCCCTATTCCCACAATTTCCAACCCACCCATTTTACTTTGTTTGAGCAATGCTACATTTATTGGTGCAATGCAATAACATGTATTAACACTTTGCCTTGGGTTTCCAATTACACTCTCTGTCTCCCTGTTTGACACTCTCTTGCTCCCTCTCTCTCTCTGCATTTCTCTTCCCCCCATCTCCCTCCCTCTCCCTCCCTCATCCTCTCTCTCTCTCTCTTTCTCTCTCTCTCCCCCTTCCTCTCTCTCTCCCTTCCTCTCTCCCTTTCTCTCTCTCTCTCTCTCTCTCTCTCTCTCTCCCTTCCTCTCTCGCTCCCCTCCTCTCTCTCTCTCTCTCTGTCTCCCTTCCTCTCTCTCTCTCTCTCTCTCTCTCTCTCTCTCTCGCTCTATATATATATATATATATATATATATATAGAGAGAGAGAGAGAGAGAGAGAGAAAGAGAGAGACAAACAGAGAGAGAGAGAGAGAGATAGACAAATTTATTGTATAACAGTAGTATAGCTGCTTCTATTCAATTTTTACACAAGTCTTTTTATTACACACAGACAAAGAACAAGCACAGACCATCATGGATGAACTTGATGACTTGTATGCCAAGGCCGAGCTCATAAAAAGTAACATGTGGACATCTCTGTGCCAATATCAGCAAGAGATTAAGAGATTAACGAGATGAAGGGGAAAGTTAAGAAAGTATTAAACTTGTAAAGGCATTTACATGTCATTTTGTTATGTAAAATAAAAAAAATAAAAAAAGTTAATTAATGTGGTGTTTATTGTGCGACATTATGCTCTTCATATAAATGTTAGCAATGGAACTACATGTACAAGTTGAATAAATAATAACAACATGAAAACACCAGGTCTATCCATGCTACTGTGCAGGTGCGGGTTGCTAATACCGGGATGGGAGTGCTCCTGCAAGAACATATTTTTCATGTCCTTGTCAAATATGTTCAGAGGGTCCCAGCGCTGGATCCGTGGGGTTAAGGAGGATGGGGAAGCCTCTAAACTATTCAGAGGCTTCCCACAACTGAGGGAAGAGTTCCATTATATTTATGCCTTCAGGTACACTTTAAGAAAGGGTGCCCATTTTTTATAGAGCCTAGTATAGGCAAACTGCATACCTTGCATTTAAAATAGGTGCTTCAACTTTACATTAATCGAGAATGATAGCTTCCAAAACAATTTGCATGATCCTTTTACCATGGCGAGGTCATCCTACTGGAACGGACCCAAATCTTTAATCAAAGTAAAATCTAAGCATATTTATAACCTGGGCCATTACATTTTTTTAGACAGAAAAGAAAGATGGCAGCGCATCCTATACCAGATCTGAATGACTACCAGCTTATGTGCGTATGTGTTGACTGCTGGTGCCCTGTACTGGGTCAATTTAGAAATTAGGAAGCAGTTAAGGTAAATACTATATCTAGTGGAAAAAAAAAACAACAAAAAAATATTTAACAGTATTTAACCACTTTACCCTCACGCATACGCATTTCCCTGTCCTTTTTTCCATCCTTTCACCACCAGGGAAGGAGAAATGCGTACTTTTCGCGCTCCTGCCGCTGCCCGCGCTCCCGCTCGCTCTAGCGCGCACTCCCGCTCGGAGATCAATGAATGGGAAAATCCATTCCCATTCGTTGATCTAAGCCCCGCAATGATCCACTGCTTCTCCGAAAAGCAGCGCGATCATTGTGAAAAAAAAAAAAGGTTCCCAGCCTCCTAGTACTTCCTGCAAGCGTGCAGGTCGCATTAAACAAAAAGTTACTGTTGCCATCTTGTGGCCAAATAGTAAAACTACACCCTAAAGCATTTTTCACATACAAATAAATTAGTTTTACACAAAAAATTAACTCCTTACCTCCCACACTCCCCAATTTTTTATTTTTTTTTTGTAATTAAAAAAAAAAAATACAATAAAAAAAAATACATAAATAGTTACCTTAGGGACTGAACTTTTTAAAATTTTATGTCAAGAGGGTATAACACTGTTACTTTATAAACTATGGGCTTGTAATTAGGGATGGACGCAAAACTGAAAAAAAATGCACCTTTATTTCCAATTAAAATATTGGCGCCAAACATTGTGATAGGGACATAATTTAAACGGTTTTATAACCGGGACAAATGGGCAAATAAATTTCATGGGTTTTAATTTCAGTAGCATGCATTATTTAAAAACTATAAAGGCCAAAAACTGAAAAATAATAATTTTTTCCCCACATTTTTTCCTATTTTCCCATTAAAACACACTTAGAATAAAATAATTCTTGGCATAATGTCCCACCTAAAGAAAGCCTAATTGGTGGCAAAAAAAAAAAGATATAGTTCATTTCATTGTGATAATGTTAAAGTTATAGACGAATGAATGGAAGGAGCGCTGAAAGGTGAAAATTGCTCTGGTGGTCAAGGGGTAAAACCCCTCAGTTGTGAAGTGGTTAAATTGTTCCCAATTATTTCAATTGTTTACTTTTTATTTAGGCATTCTAGATTATTTTTTTTTATTTATTTTTTTTATTGTGGGGGTGTGAGAGAGGGGAGGGAAACAGTGAGTTGTCCTTGTGTGGCAGCAATGTTGGTCTCACAGGCCCAAACTATTATATGCATTGCTATAATGGCCTATAAAAATGTATATATCAATTTGGTCCTGTGACAAAGGCATTTCAGATTATTTAAAGTGAACCTGAGATTGCGCCAAAGGAAAAATGTATACATACCTGCGGCTTCCTCCAGTCCCCTTTGGCCTGATCGGTCCCTTGCTGACCTCCTCCACCTCCTGGATCTTCTGTTATGGCTCCTGGTAATCCGGCCAGTCAGGCGTAGTGCTCCAGATAATCCGACTAGCTCTGATTGGCCGAATTACCAGGTGCCATAGCGGAGGATCCAGGAGGCGGAAGAGGATGGTGAGGGACCGATCAGGCCAAAGGAGGCTGGAGGTACACTTTATTTCTCCCAAAAAGAAGCTGACCAGGCACTCTAATATTGGTTGTTAACCTAAGACCCAGAAACTAGGCCTCACATTTAAATTTACCAAAGATCCTTTGGATTTGGGGATACCGTGGGGAAGGAAACATGCATTACAAGTACATTGCAATGACATCAGTGTAAAGATCCAAGATGCTGGTAGGTAACCCCATGTAATGCAACTGACCAACAAAATATGTATAACTAGCCGACCCGCGGCGTAGCATATGCCGCATAAGAGGCTAGAGGACAGTAAGGGGGTATTGGGCACAGCGGCGGGGAGGGGGGTTGGACCCCCTCGACTGGGTCCCCCATGTGCACTCCCCCCCAAGCTTAAGCTCAGCAGGAACCCCCCCCCCCCTCACCTGGGTCCCCCATGTGCGCTCCCCCTCCTGCTTGAGCACAGTAGCAGCCGCCACTATTAGTAAGAGGCAGCAGGCGGGGATGACTCACCTCTTCCGTGTTCCATCGTGTGTTCCACTGTCATCACTTCCTGCAATGCCGCACACTGTATTGGTGTAATTTGCCTTTTTAAAACAGAAGGAAATCTGCAATAATTCAGCTATAAGTGAACATTTGTGGTTACCCACAATGCACTACTACTAAATATGCAAATTACCCCTTTTCCCCCTTGGTAAACCAAGCATCCAGAGCCGCTGGTGTATAGCAAGCATATATCTTTACATTTTACACAGTCATATCAAACCCACATGTAGACAGCCTGTTTCAGACTTTTGGTCCTCATCTGTACATGGCAAAGATTGATATGGCTGTATGAGATAGGGCTTGGACCAGTACAACAGAGTAACCAAGCAGCTCAGGGTGACCCAAACCAAGTGAAATGTATAGGGGGATAAAAGGGACCAAAAAGACCACCTACTAAAAAAATCAAAGCTTGGTGTAATTTGCCTTCTTAAAACAGAAGAAAGTCTGCAATAATTCAGCTATAAGTGAACATTTGTGATTACCCACAATGCACCGCTACTAAATATGAAAATTATTCCTTTTCACCCTTGGTAAGTCAAGCAAGCCTATAGCTTTAAGTGTTACACAGTCATATCAAACCCACATGTGACAGCCCATTTCAGACATTTGGTCCTCATCAGTACATAGCAGGGATTGATATGGCTGTATGAGATAGGGCTTGGACCAGTACAACAGAGTAACCAAGCAGCTCAGGGTGACCCAAACTACTAAGAATGTATAGGAGGATAAAATAGACCAAAAAACCCTCCTACTAAAAAAAGCAAAGCTTGGTGTAATTTTCCTTCTTAAAACAGAAGCAAATCTGCAATAATTCAGCTATAAGTGAACATTTGTGGTTACCCACAATGCACTGCTACTGAATATGCAAATTATCCCTCTTTGCCCTTGGTTTGATATGACACTACTTCTTCTTCTTGCTTGGACCAGCCCCTTCTTCTTGCTTGGACCAGCCCTGGGGACAGGGCGCTACTTCTTCTTCTTGTTTGAAGGTTGAGGCACTTACTCTATTATATATATATAGATACAGTGCTGATCATCTGGAGTTATTATTCTAGTTGTGTAGTTGTGATGAAAAGGACTTTATTTATTGAGGGGTATAGCTATCTGAACTTTTAGTAACATGATGGATAATTCGATACATGATATAATACAAACTTTTTGCTCTGTCTTCAATTCTCTTCTAAATCTGTTTTGTTATTTCTCTATTTTGCATTGACATTTGTCCCCAACAGCAGCACCCAGTTCACCATACACATTGATGACAACTCTGTGCTTAGGAGCTTTGACGTAAAGATGAACAGATCTGCAATAATGGCATCAGATTGAATCATATATTGAAGGAATCAGATTTATTTTAAGACTATATAATGAATGCTGGGTGAAAGAAATATTGGCAAATTTATACAACACTACTTTTGGGTTTTCTGCACCTGCATGACTACAGGGTGAAAAGGTATGTTGTACAGTAACAAGCAACAGAAGACCTTACTATTCGATGTACATTTGATAAAACATTATGTAAAGTGTTGGTGGCTATATAAATATATAATTATTATGCTGCATATTTTATGTTCTTCATAGAGTATAGACTTCCTCTATTGTGGGATCACGCTCTCATTTGGTCTTACAATGGGGGCTGACTGAAGCCTTCCCATGTCTATGATTGATAACAAAATGACTGCCTTGTAGCAGCATTCTTTTATCCTATTTAAGGTCCTTTGTTAAACATTGTGGCTTTATCATGTTAAGGCAATAATTATTTCATCAAAACAACAGGACAGGGGAACAAAGATATGCTTTAGTTTCACCCATTGTGATAGTTGCTTTTATATTCACAATAACAAAAATGACATGGCTCTCAATTAGAAATTTCATATTGTCTTGTATTATGCAATAGTTTTGTAAAATTAACTTTAGCATTTTTCAAGGACCTTAAAAGTAGAATTACAGTTAAACTTTCCTCTCTACTCCAGTAGATCTGCTATATCAGTGTGACCACAAAAAAGACTCTTGTTGAAAAAGTTGCCTGAAATGGTTAGTAAGATTTTGTTTTACTTCATCCTGGAGCCACATCACATGACAATTCCAAAGCCTTCCTAGTAGATATGTCACTGCTTGCTGCTAATGAGTTTACCAGTCCAGGGGCTTGATTTGCATAGCACCGTTAATACTGCCATATGCAGATGGCACACAGCAATATTACTAGTAATAACACCATTAGAGAACAGTGTATTGTGCAATGGGTGACACAAGCATTGCTACGAAAACACGTATTATGCTAAATGAATAAAGAGCATTACCATTACTTATATGCTGTGGATCTCGCTAATAGCAAAATGCTTGATACCATCCTGGCATTAGTATGGGTACTATTGCAGTGCGTTTTCTGTGCTGGCAGTGTTAATGGCACTACCTGTTTCAATCCCCAGGTGTATAAAGAGAGTAGCAAGCATTACTGCCCCATGTACATTAATGCATATGGCAGAAAATAGAAAATTATGGGATTTACAACAAACAGTTGCAAAGAAGTACAATTTGAGTTGATTGACAGTTCTGGGATTCCACAGCTATTTACACGCTAAAAAGGAAATATGGCTTTTGATAAAATGTAGTTTACTGACAAACTGTTCACCATAATCCACAAGTTGCACCAGCCATGAACCCATACAGTATTTCCAAAGATTGTGACTCAAGCAAACTCGAAGGCGGTCACTCAATAGAAGTGTTCCGTTACGAAGAATGCTTCTTTCATGCGTGTATGTGTGACTCACATACATATGATTCATAAGTTGCTAATTAAATATGTAAATTAAGTGATGTGGCATATAGCTCTTAGGAACCATGCAGCTGTTCATTTCTGTTGAAGGGCTCTTGAAGTACAAAACCAGTTTGTTTCCAACTGAGATAATTTGTTCTTCTTTGAACCTCTTGTAGATGGCAGTTAAATATGAAATATAAAAAGAAAACATTTCTACATTCTCCACTGGCAACTCAATAAATTGATTGTAATAGACAATTGATTTTCTTTCATGGGTCCGTGCTCAAAGAACAATTTTATTTCCAACTTTGCATGTATTGAATATCAAATGAAAATTTACCCAGCAGGTAAATAAGAAAACATTTGTTCAAAATCAAATGTCCATGTGTAATGTTACCACTGATAAGCATTTAGGAGGTAATGGCTTTGAATATTTATTTCCGACACACTTAAAGTGAATATCAAAATATTTCACTAGTTCAGGAAGTGTAACATAAACAGGAAAATGAATAAAACATACCACTATATACAGTTTATCATCAATATGTAAACCTTACTGTATATAATAACACAGAGAGTCACAAAAAAACTTTTTTTTTACACTTCTAACAATCTTTCTAAGTGCATATTTTATTAAAAAAAAATAAGTGTTCAGTATTTTTACATAGGTCTGACAATTTCTGAATTCCTTAGAGAGTAAATAGTAGTTATATGTGAATATGGTAATTTTCTCTTTATCTGTATTTTTGTGAAGATGAGACTTTTCAGAAAACAATACATTGTACTTTGCAAAAACAAGCATTTTCACAAAAGGCGGAAAAGTCAATGGGGCACGAGGAGCTGTATTTCTGTAAAAATGCCATTTTGTCTGAAAATTACCATTATTATCAGATTATTCAAAATGAAAAATGTTATATATTTTCCAGAAAAAGTATCCTGAAAATATAACTTCTGTGGGAAATGTTCTTTTACTTCAGCAGGTTATCTGCAGTGCAAGGAAGCATGTATGTCAGTCCTTATGTCATTAGAATGTACAAGGTGGTTTAATATGGACACTGTACATACACTGTAGTTAAACGTTTAACGGGAACTTAAAATTTACAAAGAGAAGATGGAAAAGCATTATCAAATCTGAAAATACTCTATATACCATGCACATATTACTAGGGATGGTCAATGAGATGTAAATAATTTCAAGTTGATGCTGCAGTATTCAAATTTTGTATGCAAATTTATGTGGCTTGCAAATGAACCAATCAAATCCTGCTGAGGTAAAATTCGATTGGTCTGTTTTCAAGCTGTGCAGTACTACTGTGCAGGCACCTAACTCTCCCTGCAATGGGAATGTGATGCGGTGTGAACACTGCTGAACCACGCATGTGCAGTTCCCCCCGACTCACAGACTTACCAGAGGAATTTGTGGCGGATCCAGGGCGTGAGAAACCGATGAGCCAGATGGGGGCTGGATGAAGCCCTATGTATCATTTTCTTTTTCGTTTGATCTCAGGTTTACTTTAAGAAAGGTTTATCCGAATTTATATTGATGCTCAGCATGTTTTACTTAGGGTCCTTTTACACTGTTGTGTTGTGATTCTTACACAATCATAGCACAACACTCCCGACACCCCGTGTGGTGCCCGGTCAACATACATAGTGTAAAAGGGGCCTAAATGTTCTTCTGGAACATAAAAAAATGATATTTTTGTGAAATGTATTAAATCTCTGTGTAATAGATATATACAGTATGTAAAGGACAATGATAGCAAAAAAAAGTCATTCTTCCATTCCAAGTTATTTATCAGAAAGGGTTGAGTTCTAAAGATGATATTTAACTTATTTTCACTAATAAAAATTGTAATGGGATCAATGGGACCTTTTGTCAGAAGACCTAGAGCAACACTAGATTGTAATGCATGAACACTTGAATATTGGGAATATCAGGATAAAGCTGTGTGACATTCTCAGTTCTGTATTTTTTTTTTCAGAGAGGATGATAAAAGTCTATGATGTGCCTCAATCTCATCCACATGAGAGATATTTCTTTAGAGTCTAAACTACAGTAATAGAATGTTTGATGACAAATGATGAATGTTGAGGTGCCTCTTTAAAAAAGAAAATCTGTTCCTGCAGGAAACTACTGCAGTGTAGTGTAGTAGCCTCCTGGACTAATGGCTTTAAAGAAATGTCTACAAAGTGCATGTTCAACAAGAATGTACATATGGCTGTATATAATGTGTAAAGCCACAATCCCACAGAGTGTTAGAACTGTCTGTTTATAGTCAAGTGTTCATACATTACAAATTGCTTAACTCTTATTTATGATTGCGCCAACTGTTGTGCTATATTCTCAAATTGAATGATAGAACCGCCTCTGTATATTCAAATGTTCCTGTGTTACAATCCAGCACTGGATCAGGTGATCTGCCAAAAAGAGTGAAACCGAAAAGCTAATCCTGTAACAGTTTTGGTTAGGGCAAATAAATAGTGTCATAATCAGTATTCAATCGATTTTGATGTTTCAAGTGCCACTAACATAACAACAATCATTTTTTACAGCCATTCAAAGCAGCAGAATAAATGCTTCGATAAAATTTGCATCTAGAAATGCCACTGTTAGGCTGGACAGCTTACAGAGACAAGAAACCCCTACTTGACTTGATCTGTTCTACTTCTCAAAACTTCTATCTGCCATTACATTTCTACACAGACTGCTGGACTGTCAGGTGCTGCAGTCAAATAATGGCTGTTATAAGTCTTGACAAGAGGAATAGATGAAATGAAGAGGTAAATTGCTATCCCTGTCATCACCCCTTCTAATAGACGAGAAGCTGTCAAATATTGAGTTGTCACGTCTAAGAGCATTTTTTGACATAAAGTGTACTGAGATTTCTGATGATATTACTAATATGTAAGACTAAACTTACCCTTAAAGTGAACCTCCGAACTAAAAATCTACTCAGCAGAACTGAAAAGGCTTGGTGTTTCTTTAACAGTTTCACAGCATCAGAACTTTGTTTTTCTTACCAAAGCATCATTTTTAGCTGCATTTTTAGCTGCATTTTTATCTAAGCTCCACCCATCAAAGAAAAAAAGCCCAGGTTTTTTTCCCTGATGCTGTGAAGAGCATGATGAGATTTCCTATGTTGTTATTCACATTGCCTAGCAACTGGGAGAGGTGCTCAGGACACAGGACAGTTGGAACTGTGTCTCATGCTCCCTGTCACCTACTTTCAACCAAAAAGATGGCTGCCATCATGAAATCAAACATTGCCTGTTCTTTTAAAACATTGTGGGTAAGAGATTATATTACCAATCCATTTTAATTAAAGAGAAACTCCGACCAAGAATTTAACTTTGTCCCAATCAGTAGCTGATACCCCCTTTTACATGAGAAATATAATGATTTTCACAAACAAACCATCAGGGGGCGCTGTATGACTGATTTTGTGCTGAAACCCCTCCCACAAGAGGCTCTGGTACCGTACGGTACTCTGGGCAAACTGCCACAATGTAACAATGTTCACAGACAGGAAATGGCTGTTTACAGCTGTCTGCAAGGCCAGAACAGCTAGAAACAGCTTAGATAACCTGCCCACAGTAAAAATGTCACCATGTAATACATGTCAGAATGTGAATCTGGGAAAGGAAAGATTTTACAATGAGCAAACACTGCCTAAATCATTTATACATAATTATGGTAAAAATGAAGCACTTTTTTTATTACATTATTTTCACTGGAGTTCCTCTTTAACATAACTAATGTAACTTAATGACAGTATGTTTGTTTAGGGTGGAGTTCCTCTTTAAGGTGGTCATCAATGGTCCAATTTTTAGCAAAGAATCGTTTGAGCGGTCAGATAATTGTGATCAGATTGGCAAAAAAGAAACATTGTTGGTGTCCCCAATTGACTGCAAACAATTCTAAAATTGATTGTTCATCAGCAATTTTGTAGATTGGAATTTTTTTTTTCTAATTGGTTGTAATTGATAAGAAGAACAGATTGGTTTTCTGTTGGTTTGCTAATGGTGTTAATCAATATATTACAACATTTTATTGAAGACTGCCTTTATCCAATTGTTTTAACTATTTTTTTGCTAAACATTGGACCTTAAAGAGACACTGAAGCAAAAAAAATATATGATATTATGATTTGTATGTGTAGCACAGCTAAGAAATAAAACATTAAAGGGAAGGTTCAGGGAGGGTGGGTAAAAAATAAAAATCAATTTCCACTTACCTGGGGCTTCCTCCAGAACTACTGCGCATGCGCAGTAGAGCCCGGAGGACGTCCGATGACGTCAGCGCGCCGGCGTGGGAAGCAGAAGTTCCGGGCCTTGGAACGCAGAAGAGCCCGACCTGGCAGCTGGCCTGGCCAGGTCGGGTCGGCCACCGGAGACCACCGGGAGCCTGCGGAGCGGCGGCGAGGGCACCTCCTGCCTGCCACGGGCTGGAGGAAGCCCCAGGTAAGTGGAAATTGATTTTTATTTTTTACCCACCCTCCCTGAACCTTCCCTTTAAGATCAGATACATCAGTGTAATTGTTTCCAGTACAGGAAGAGTTGAGAAACTCCAGTTGTTATCTCTATGCAAACAAGCCATTAAGCTCTCCGACTAATTTAGTCATGGAGAGGGCTGTTATCTGACTTTTATTATCTCAACTGTTCCTGGACTATTTACTTTTCCTCTGCTAGAGGAGAGGTCATTACTTCACAGACTGCTCTGAAAGACTCATTTTGAATGCTGAGTGTTGTGTAATCTGCACATATTATAGAATGATGCAATGTTAGAAAAAACACTATATACCTGAAAATAAAAGTATGAGAATATTTTCTTTGCTGCTAATCTTCTAGTAATTACTCATAGTACACAACCAATTCACTATATCATATTTTTTTTTTGCTTCAGTGTCTCTTTAAGTGGACAGCTTTAGGTTAGTTTCACACTTTGGTATTGTGTTGCATTACCTCATAAGTAATACCGTGCACATTACACAATCACAAATAACATTTTCAGTACACATGATGTAACACAGGCAAATAAGTAACTGGCCAATGTGCACCTCATTTACCAAACATTGTGCTTGGCAACGTGTGCAATTCTAGAAACACACTGCATGTTCTGTGTCATTACAACTTGCATAGCTTCAAAACTGATAAGGTATGAACTGTGTGTTTATATACTTTGAACAGCTTGCAAAATTGTGTACTACACTGTAATGTGTCAGCAAGGGCGTATCTGGGTAATATAGAGCCTATGGCAGACACTGAAATTGTGGTTCATCATATTTGCATCATATGGTTGCATCATATTTGCATTGTATATATTTGCCACTGCTTTCCTGGGTTGTTTGTATATATTGTGTGCTGTGCTTGGGTTTGCATCATAGTTGCATTCATGGTTGCATGTATGCTTGCATTATTGCTTTGCAATAAAACTTTATTTTTGCACCTTATTCCCAGGTCCCAGTGTCTGTATTACTGCAAAATGTGGTCAAACCTTGTTCCTCCATTTGGGTTTATGACAGAAAGTTCTGGCAATTAGCAGGAGGAAGAGGCAGTCCTTAAATAGTCCATGTGATAACAGGATGCATGTGATGAATTGCAGAAAATCAGGGCTGCTCACAGTCCACAGAGCCCTCTGCTGGTGGCACAATGAAAGTCCCAGCAGCTCATGCAAATGCTGCCACCAGCAGGCAGGAGAAGGTTGTGCATGGCTCCTAACACTAGCCCTATTATTAACATTGAATCCCAAGCAACCAGAAAGCACACTTATACACCATTAGCCGATCCCTGTCGGTCCAAGATAAGACTCTTCTGTAGTTTGGTTTCCGCTCCCTACCTGGTTTCAAAGCCTCTTGCCTGTTTGCTCGGTTTCCAGTATCGGCCACAGAGCTTCTATGTGTTTCATATCTTAACTCATCAGGGGTTTGCTCCTAATTGTAGCAAAATAATATCATTCGCTCTCTCCCCCCAAAAATGTAAAAATAATTTATACTTGAGAAAATTAGTTACTATATCACTAATACAAGTCTATAAAATCATACTAGGAACAATTCAAAATCCTCAGTTGCCAAACACAGTTACAAAAGATGTATATTTTTTTTTTGTAGTGATACAAATACAAACCAGCTTACTGTCAAAATTCCAATCACTTATGTCTCTGTCAGTCCCTCACTGCCTATTACACAAGAGTAGAGATGGCCCGAACCTCCGATTTTAGGTTTGCGAATCTACGCGAACGTTTGTGAACCGCCATAGACTTCAATGGGGAGGCGAACTTTGAAAACTAGAAACATTTATGCTGGCCACAAAAGTGATGGAAAAGATGTTTCAAGGGGTCTAACATCTGAATTTTTGCATGGATGAGTGGGATGGATGCCAAAAGTCCCGGGGAAAAATCTGGATTTGACGCAAAGCAGCGTTTTAAGAGCAGAAATCACATTGCATGCTAAATTGAAGGCCTAAAGTGCTTTAAAACATCTTGCATGTGTATACATCAATCAGGAAGTGTAATTAGAGTACTGCTTCATACTGACACACCAAACTCACTGTGTAACGCACCGCACACTGCTGTTAGTGTTGTGACAGCCATGCTGGATTGGTGCGCACCATGGCGAGAGTGCAGGCAATAGCAGTTTTCAAGCCCATATGGTCACCAGGCTGAGGTAGCTCAATTCAAAGAGTGAAGGGTTGCCGGCACTACAAAGTCTGGAATCCGCCTGGAGTCCTGGACCCTGTTGGTGGTGGCAGAGAAGGCAGTCAAGTGGCCTGCAGGCAGAGATGCTGTGTGGGTAGCGACTTAGTCATTGGGCAGGCAGTCACACGGAGTGCAGGCAGAGATGCTGTGTGTGGGAACTGACTTAGTCTTTAGGCGGGCAGTAGCCCTCCAGGATCAGTGCCTCATTCATTTTGATAAAGGTGAGGTACTGAACACTTTTGTGACTTAGGTGACTTCTCTTCTCAGTGACAATGCCTCCAGCTGCACTGAAGGTCCTTTCTGACAGGACGCTTGAGGCAGGGCAAGACAGAAGTAGGATGGCAAATTGTGACAGCTCTGGCCACAGGTCAAGCCTGTGCACCCAGTAGTCCAAGGGTTCATCGCTGCTCACAGTGTCTACATCCACACTTAAGGCCAGGTGGTCAGCTACCTGCCGGTCCAGGCGTTGGGGGAGAGTGGATCTGGAAGCGCTAAGGCGAGGCGTTGGACTAAAGAATGTCTGCATGTCCGACATCACCATGAGATTGCTGGAGCATCCTGTCCTTGCCTGCGTGGACATGGGAGGAGGAGATTTACTGGCAGTGGTACCTTTATTGCGTTGTGCTGTGACATCACCCTTAAACGCATTATAAAGCATAGTTGCCAGCTTGTTCTGCATGTGCAGCATCCTTTCTGCCTTCAGGTGAGTTGGTAACATCTCCGCCAATTTGTGCCTATACCGAGGGTCTAGTAGCCTGGACACCCAGTACAGCTCATTCCCCTTGAGTTTTTTTTATACGGGGGTTCCTCAATAGTGTTGGGCCGAACAGTTCGCCTGGCGAACCTCTCTGGGCCTCTTACTACTTCCGGGTCGCAATGACCCGGAGTAGTACGCCTGCGCTGCCCGGCGGAGCGCGTCCTAGATCGCGCTCCTGTTGCCGGGCACTCTCTGCGCATGAGCGTGACGTCACTCATGACGTCACGCACATGCGCAGAGAGTGCCCGGCAACGGGAGCGCGATCTAGGACGCGCTCCGCCGGGCAGCGCAGGCGTACTACTCCGGGTCATTGCGACCCGGAAGTAGTAAGAGGCCCATGGATTTAGAGATGTTCCTCAACAGGCTGGACAGCATGAAAGACGCCATCTGCACAAAGTTGGATGCAGACTTACTATCCATCTCCTCTTGCTCTTCCTCAGTGATGTCAGCTAAGTTCTCCTCCTCCCCCCAGCCACGAACAATACCACGGGAAAGTTAAGCAGCATGAGCCCCTTGCAACGCCTGCTCCGGTTGTTCTTCCACCTCATCCTCCTCCTCCAAAACAACACCTTCCTCATCATCTGGCTCCTCTTCCCCACCCGTCTCTTCCTCCTCCTCCTCCTCCCCCCTCTGTGCTGCTGCAGGTGTTGATGAATCATCTGCTTCTGCTGAGAATTGATCCCACAACTCTTCCTCCTGTTCCTGTTCCTGGTCACACTCCTCCACAGCTTGATCCACCACTCTACGCACAGCACGCTCCAGGAAGAAGGCATACGGGATCAAGTCGCTGATGGCGCCTTCACTGCGACTCATCAGGTTTGTCACCTCCTCAAGCGGCCGCATGAGCCTGCAGGCATTTTGCATCAGTGTCCAGTACTTCGACCAGAACATCCCCATCTCCCCAGACTGTGTCCTTTGACTATAGTTGTACAGATACTGTTTGATGGCTTTCTCCTGTTGTAGCAGGCAGTCCAGCATCAGGAGGGTCAAATTCCAGCGAGTCGGGCTATCACAAATCAGGCATCTCACCAGCAAGTTGTTTCTCCGCTGTATATTGGCAAAGTGTGTCATGGCCGTGTAAGACCGCCTGAAATGCCCACACACCTTCCTGGACTGCTTTAGGACGTCCTGTAAGCCTGGGTACTTAGACACAATGATATGAATTATGAGATTCAGCACATGTGCCATGCAGGGTACATGTGTCAACTTTCCCAAATTCAAAGCAGAAATGAGATTGCTGCCATTGTCACACACCACATTGCCAATCTCCAGTTGGGTCAGCCACTGATCCACCTGTTTGTTCAGAGCAGCCAGGAAAGCTGCTCCAGTGTAACTCTCCGCTTGAGGCAAGACATGTCTAAGATGGCATGACACTGTCATACCTGGCATGCAGCATAGGCCCTGCGGAGCTGGGGCTGTGTAGCTGGAGAGGAGATCGCAGCACCAGTAGAGTTGAACTGCCACTCAACCAAGGAGGAGGATGACGACGACAGCAAAGAGGATGTAGCAAGAGGAGTAGGAGGAGAAGGAGAGGAGGTGCCTGCAAGCCGTGGAGGTGTCACTAGGTCCGCTGCACAGCCATGTACTCCTGGCTTGCCAGCGGTCATCAGGTTGACCCAATGGGCTGTGTAAGTAATGTAACTGCCTGACCGTGCTTGGCAGACCAGGCATCCGTGGTCAGATGGACCCTTGACCCAACGCTGTGTGCCAGAGATGACACCACTTGCCTCTCAACTTTACGGTACAGTTTGGGTATCGCCTTTTTAGAGAAATAAATTGCGGCCTGGTATCTTCCACCGCGGTGTCCCAATGGCCACAAATTTTTGGAAGGCCTCAGAGTCCACCAGCTGGTATGGTAACAGCTGGCGAGCTAACAGTTCCGCCAAGACAGCTGTCAGATGCCGGGCAAGGGGGTGACTGGCAGACATTGGCTTCTTCCGTTTAAAGATTTCCCTCATGGACACCTGGCTGCTGTTTTGGGCAGAGGAGCAGGAACCGCTAAAGGTGAGAGGCAGAGTGGAGGAGGGAGGATGTGATTGTGAAGGTGCAAGGGAGAAAGCAGCTGAAGATGATGCACCTGAAGGAGGAAGAGGAGAAGGAAAGTGGCTTTGCTTTCGTGTGCTGCTTTTCCTCAGTCTGCGCCTTTTCTGCAGGTGCCTTCGTAAGGCAGTTGTCCCTACGTGGGTGTTGGCATTTCCACGACTTAATTTTTGGTGGCAGAGAGGACAGATGGCGTTGCTCTGATCTTTGGCACACACATTAAAAAATGTCCACACTGCTGACACTGCCACCAGCTGTTTCTGATGGCAAGCTCCCCCTGCTTCTTTCAGGAACTCGTCTCCTCCTACTTCTCTCTGACTCCCCCTCTGAACTGTCCCCCTGTTCATCTCCTCTATTGGGAACCAACGTGGCATCAGTATCATCATAATCATCATCATCATCCTCCCCAGCTTCGCTTGCCTCAGACACCTCATAAACTGCACCAACAGCAGGTACTTCATCATCCTCCTCCTCACACCTTACGTCCATAGTGTCGCCTAACTCAGACATATGAGGTGGTGTAACTTGCTTAGCGCCTTCATCTTGTTGTAACAAGAATGGTTGTGCATCAGTGATTTCCCCACCAAATAACTCCTGCGTAGTGTCAAATGCAGTGGATGTGGTGCTAGTAGTAGCGCTGGTGGCTGCGGAAGATGACGTGCTCTATGTTAAATAGTAAACCACGTCCTGACTATCTTGGGAGTTGATGGGACGTGCCTTATTCTGAGCACTGTACTTTAGGCCAGAGCCGCACAAAATCACGTCAGCACAACCTCGAACAGACCTGCCGGGTGGCCTGCCACTGGGTCTGCCCCTGCCTCTGCCTCTACCTGTTTTGTCCATATCGGGGGGGGGGGGATCAAGTGAAAGGTATGCACTGACTTGACTAATACAATGTGCAGTCACACAGGTGCAGTGAAAGGTATGTAGTAGTGACTGGTATTACAATACAATGTGCAGCTGTCACACAGGTGCAGTTAACAGGTATGCTCGGAGTGGTATATTACACAGTGTGTAGTCACACAGGTAGTGTGAACAATTATGCAATGACTGGTATTACAAATGTGCACCTGTCACACACAGACAGATACCAGACACAATGACACTGCATGCGCACACGTAGGTAGGTGGGTGCACTGAACAACAGGTAGGTATATGCAGTGATGGATATTACAATGTGCACCTGTCACACACAGACAGGTACCGGACAAGCACAGTGAGCCTGTGTGCGCTCACGTAGGTAGGTGGGTGCACTGTGAACAACAGGTAGGTATATGTAGTAATGGGTATTACACATGTGCACCTGTCACACACACAGGGCCGGGCCGAGGCATAGGCTGGAGAGGTTAAGGTGTTGGGGGCCCTGGGGTGCCTCTTAGTCTAATAGCAATCAGTGTGTGACGGCTGGGGTGGGAGGGATGGAGGGGCGCACTTTGGTGTCTCAGCCTTGGGTGCTAGAGGACCTTGTCCTGGCTCTGCGACACACAGACAGGTACCGGACATGCACAGTGACACTGCGTGCGCTCACATAGGTAGGTTGGTGCACTGAACAACAGGTAGGTATATGCAGTGATGGGTATTACAATGTGCACCTGTCACACACATAGGTAGTCACTGAATGTGCTGGGCCTGGCAGTGACACACACAGTAGGAATTAACAAGGCTGTCTATGCAACACAAGTGTCTGTGGGACACAAACACAAAAAAAAAAATAGATCACAAGAACAAGATTAGCTCTCAAAAGAGCTGTTGAAGGGTGCTTTCTTAGCAATAAGAATCAGCAAGGAGCAAGCTAAGAAGCCTACAAGAGCCTAACTAAGCTTTCCCTATATGTCTCTGCACAGCAGCTCTCCCTTCTCTAATTACTGCAGGCACATGAGTGAGTCCAATGCCTGACGCTGCCTGCATTTTGTAAGGGGGGAGTGGCTCCAGGAGGGAGTGTAGCCTGATTGGCTACAATGTGCCTGCTGACTGTGATGTAGAGGGTCAAAGTTGACCCTAATGATGCACTATGGGGGCGGATTGACATTCCGGAAAAGTTTGCGGTGTTCCGCGATCGCGAACCCCAGAAGTTCGCCTGGAACCGTTCGCCGGCAAACCGTTCGGGCCATCTCTACACAAGAGACAATTCTAGATCACCTTACCTACAAATCACTTTACAGCCTTACTCTGTTTTACATACTGTATCTGCCCTTATTTTTCATCCCATTAACAACCTACGCTCTGCTAGCTATATTATTTTCTTATCCTCTTCAGCTATCCATTCACATATAGGACTAGTTTCAAATGTATAACCTTTTCTGTAACTACATTTTCACACTGTTCAGCAGTCATTACCTTGGTAAGCTCACACTATATTATTTATTATTATTATTTTTTATTTATATAGCGCTAACGTATTCCGCAGCACTTTACAAAGCACAATAACACGACAAGGGGAACATAGTTACAACTAACAAATGTACAGCAGAGTTCCAAGCAGCACAAATATTGTTACAAAAACAGTAAACATTAGACGGATGACCCTGCCCTTGCGAGCTTACAATCTTATGCATTGTGATGCATTTTATTGTTAGTTATAATCCTACAGCAATGCACTGCAATGGTCCCACAATAGGCCAATTAATTTAGTTGCATTTTGCAATTGTGCATTTTCTGTAACCCCTAATTTTTCACGCGACCACATGTACTATGCATTATCTATTGTACAGTGCACAGGAGATGCTAGTCCAGTATAAATCTCTAATATCAATAATAACTGCTAAGAAGGTGGGCTCATGAAATAAAAAAAAAACTAGGCTACCTGATCCAGGGGGGCTAAGCGGATCAGGTAGGTTCCAAAACCGCTGCTTTCCGCCGCTCCTGTGGGCTGCAATGGCTCACCTTCACTTTTGTGACCTCTTTGTCCCGATGCTGGAAAGAGAGATTCATTCTCTCATTCACAAATTGCAGGGGTGCGGGGCAGCAGCAGAGGGCATAGCAAGGGAGAGAGAGCTGCCCACAGAGAGCTCTGTAAACCCTGCAGGAATGCCCCTAGTGGGCGTCTTGAAAAGGGAATCCCTCTCCCACATATTTACCTCTGAGACAGCAACAAGTATTGTCGCTAAACTTGGGGGGCTATTGTGCAGTGGGGGGGGGGAGAGAGTGGCATGTCATGAGGCAGAGAACATGCCTCTGTGTCTTATCTGCCTCCCAAAAAAACACATAGGGCTTGATTCACTAAGCGGTGCAAACTGTTTAGCACGGGTGTGCAAAACAGTTAGCACGTGAAGTGCCGTTCGCGGACTTTTGTGCGCGCAAAGTGCCGCGATTCGCGTGATCGTGGACTTTTGCGCGCAATTTGCCGCAAATTGCGTTGTTGATGTACTTTTTTTTTTTTTAGATATTTTACATTTAAATAAGAATTGAATTTTAAATGTGTAGTAAAGAAGAAAGAAGGAGCACCAACTCTGCTTGCTAAGGTTTATTGCGGACACTTTGGCAATACAGGCATACCAGTTAAAGGAGTACTATCGATTGAAACGGCTTTTTTTTTAATGCTCTATATTAGTGTACACATTACCACTAGTGCTAAGGGCACTTTATTTATTCACCCAGGTCTCTCTCTCAAATCAAATCAAATCAAATCAAAGATAGCTTTATTGGCATGACAGGTATTGCCAAAGCAAGGGGAAATAGGGGACATGGGAGAGGGTGGGGTAGGGGGACAATGGCTAAGCAGTCTGTGGACATTTTTTAGGTTTACAGTTCCGTTATGCTCCCCTCAGTCTGTGGCATGCTGTGACTAGTGGTGCTCAAATACCCCTTTTTAAAATTCGAGTTTGGTCAAATTCGAATAGTAAATTATTCGAGGTCAGTCGAATATTCGAGTCGAATAATTTTTACTATTCGATTCGACCTCGGACTTCCAGCTCACTATTCGAGTCGGTATTCGAGCTCATTATTCGAGCTGACTATTCGAATTGGCCTTAAATAGCTTTCAACACTTGTTTTGAGGGTGAATGATGCAAGAAACATCTTTTTTTCCAATTAACAACAGCAAGTGATTATGTGGGGATGTTCCTTTAAAAAAAAAGGTGAAAAGAGAAGTTGTGTCCAGAATTTTGTTCAGTACTGTATATACTTCTTCTTCTTCTTCTTCTTCTTCTTTATCTTCTATATCTTCTTCTTCTTCTTCTATATCTTCTTCTTCTATATCTTCTTCTTCTATATCTTCTTCTATATCTTCTTCTTCTTCTATATTGTCTTCTTCTTCTTCTTCATCATCTTCTTCTTCTTCATCTTCTTCATCTTCTTCATCATCATCTTCATCATCTTCTTCATCATCATCTTCTTCTTCTTCTTCTTCATCTTCTTCTTCTTCTTCATCTTCTTCATCTTCTTCTTCTTCATCTTCTTCTTCTTCATCTTCTTCTTCATCTTCTTCATCTTCTTCATCTTCTTCTTCTTCATCTTCTTCATCTTCTTCTTCATCTTCTTCATCTTCTTCTTCTTCTTCTTCTTCTTCTTCTTCTTCTTCTTCTTCTTCTCCTTCTTCTTCTTCATCTTCATCTTCTTCTTCTTCATCTTCTTCATCTTCTTCTTCTTCTTCATTTTCTTCTTCTTCATCTTCTTCTTCTTCTCCTTCTTCTTCTTCTTCTTCTTCTTCATCTTCTTCTTCTTCATCTTCTTCATCTTCTTCTATATCGTCTTCTTCTTCACTTATTTCTCTTTTCAATTTTTTTTTTAAAGAAATGCAGCTATTTTTGAGCGTAACAAATAGCTGGTGGCGCACGCATGTTGGAAGCGCCATTGTATGTGCTCCCTGGCAGTGGAAACACACAGACAGCAGGAGGTAAATTCAGCAGCAGGAGGAGGAGGATGAGTGTGTGGCAGCAGGCAGTCAATGAGGCAGGCAGCGTGACATAATAGCCCTGGTACCTAGCGGTGATACCAGGGCTGTAAATAAACACAGCAGGCAGGAGGTCCCAGACAGCGGTCGTGCAGCCCACATCGTGTCCAATACACAACTGGGACAACACAGTTTTCAACCCGGGCACCTCAGAAAAATTAAACCTTTTTTTTTTTTTTTTTGTTAATGGTTTTTTGGTTTTGTTTGTACAACCAATTACACAGATATATAGCTATTGTTTGACGTAATAGCTGGTGGCAGAGTGGCAGCAGAATGTAATTCTGTGTACCCTGGCAGTGGGAAACACAGACCGACAGCAGCAGCAGGAGGAATGGAGGAGTAATGTGAGCAGCTATTGTTTGACGTAATAGCTGGTGGCAGTGTGGCAGCAGAAGGTAATTCTGTGTACCCTGGCAGTGGAAAACACAGACAGACAGCAGCAGCAGGAGGAATGGAGGAGTAGTGTGAGTGTGGCAGCAGGCAGGCAGCGTGACATAATAGCCCTGGTACCTAGCGGTGATACCAGGGCTGTAAATAAACACAACAGGAGGTCCCAGACAGCGGTCGTGCAGCCCACATCGTGTCCAATACACAACTGGGACAACACAGTTTTCAACCCGGGCACCTCAGAAAAATTAAACCTTTTTTTTTTTTTTTTTAATGTTTTTTTGGTTTTGTTTGTAAAACCAATTACACAGATATATAGCTATTGTTTGACGTAATAGCTGGTGGCAGAGTGGCAGCAGAATGTAATTCTGTGTACCCTGGCAGTGGGAAACACAGACCGACAGCAGCAGCAGCAGGAGGAATGGAGGAGTAATGTGAGCAGCTATTGTTTGACGTAATAGCTGGTGGCAGAGTGGCAGCAGAAGGTAATTCTGTGTACCCTGGCAGTGGGAAACACAGACAGACAGCAGAAGGGCAGTACACAGCAGCCCACTGTAGGTGTAAAATGTGTGGCTGCAGGCGACGTAATAGTCAAACTGAACCAGGCTGGCTTAGTGAGCAGGAGCCAGGAGGTGGTAAAGGGTGGTAAGGCACATTAACGATGGTTCTTAGCCAGTTCATGTCCCCCTCTCGCCGACAACAGGGGCCAGGAACTCGCCTTCCACCCACGCCTGGTTCATCTTGAGAAACGTCAGTCTGTCCACAGACTTGTGAGACAGACGTGAGCGTTTCTCGGTGACCACGCCACCAGCTGCACTGAAGCAGCGCTCGGACAGCACGCTGGAAGGGGGGCAGGACAGCACTTCCAGGGCGTACTGCGCCAGCTCGCTCCAGATTTCCAGGCGCTTGACCCAATACTCCATGGGATCAACAGGGGCATCGCTGTCAAGCCCGCTGTAGGACCCCATGTAGTCAGCCACCATGCGGGTCAGGCGCTGGCTGTGACCGGAGGAGGATGCTGCTGCATCATGCACCTCCTCTCTAGTCACTGCTGCCGGAGCCTCTACAGTCCTGTAGAGCTCGTGGCTGAGAGACAGCAGGTCTGTGGGGCGCTTGCTGCTGGATGCAGGCACCTGCTGCTGCCTCTGTGCTGGCTGCTGGACAGTGGGGGTGGAAGGCTGGGGGAAGGCTTCCTCCAAGCGCTCAACAAGGGCCTGCTGCAAGCTCCTTATTTGTTGCGCTGGGTCTCCTCCTGCAGGCGGCAGGAACTGGCTCAACTTCCCCTTGAGGCGTGGGTCCAACATCATGCTGATCCAGATCTCCTCCCTCTGCTTCATCTGGATCACCCTGGGGTCCTTGCGCAGGCACGCCAGCATGTGTGCTGCCATTGGGAAGAGGCGGGCCACGTGTGCTGGCACATCGACGGCAGTGCTGTCCTCCTCATCCTCCTCCTCTGCCGCCTCATCCTCTCTCCAACCCCGCACCAACTCAGCTGCGCTGTGCTGATCCCCCTCATCAGCAGCAAGGTCAGGGACCTCCACCAAGTCCTCCTCCTTCTCCCCCTCAGAGGTGGACTGTGCAGCTGCTTGCCGCTCCTGCTGGTCCAAGGCTGCCGCTCCCTGTTCCAGCAAAGCATTGAGGGCCCTGTTCAGCAGACAAACCAGGGGCACCCACTCGCAGACCATAGCATGGTCCCTGCTCACCATGTTAGTGGCCTGCAGAAAGGGAGCCAGCACTAAGCACACCTGCTGCATGTGCCTCCAGTCATCATCGGGGACGATGGACGGGATGTTGCTGGTCTTGTCCCTTCTCTGAGCGGCGGAAACAGTGGCCTGGGCAAGGTACTGGTTGACAGCGTGCTTCTGTTCAACCAGACGCTCCAACATCGCCAGGGTGGAGTTCCAGCGAGTCGGAACGTCAAGGATCAGCCGATGGCGTGGCAGCTCCAGCTCCTTTTGCACGTCTTCCAGGCTCGCATAGGCTGCAGCCGAGCGCCGGAAGTGACGCACAACGTTCCTTGCCATTTCCAGCAGTTCGCCCATCCCCTGGTAGGTGCGCAAGAACTTTTGCACCACCAGGTTCAGCACGTGGGCAAGACAGGGGATGTGGGTCAGGTTTCCCCTGTCTATTGCGGCAACCAGATTGGCCCCATTGTCGGCCACCACCTCTCCGACTCTGAGGCCTCTGGGGGTCAGCCAAATCCTCTCCTGCTCCTGGAGTTTGGCCAACACATGGGTTGCCGTCAGCTTGGTCTTCCCAAGGCTGACCAAGTGCAGCAGCGCTTGGCAGTGGCGGGCCTTCACGCTGCTGCTGAGGCGGGGGGTTTGGCCAGGTGTGCCGGAGGATGGCAGAGGATCGGAGGAACCTGCTGCAGTTCCCCTGACCCTGCGGGGGGGCACCACCCACTGTGTTGCTGCTGCTGTGCCCGCTGCTGCTCTCCCATCCTCACCCCCTTCCACCAAGCTGACCCAGTGGACAGTGAAAGACAGGTAGTGGCCTGTCCCGAAGCCGCTGCTCCAGGAGTCCATGGTGACGTGGACCCTTTCACCAACCGCGTGCTCCAGCCCTCGCTCCACATTGGCCATCACAAAGCGGTGCAGTGCAGGAATGGCCTTGCGGGCGAAGAAGTGTCTGCTGGGGAGCTGCCAGTCTGGGGCTACACAAGCAAGCAGCGCACGCATGTCGCTCCCCTCCTGCACAAGCGTGTACGGCAGGAGTTGGGAGCACATGGCCCGTGCCAGCAAGTCGTTCAGCTGCCGCACGCGACGGCTGCTGGGAGGCAGAGCCCTAACCACCCCCTGGAAGGACTCGCTCAAAAGGCTCTGGCGTGGCCTTTTGCTGGCACGGGAATCAGCAGACACAGCAGAGGAGGCCACTGAGGACTGGCTGCCAGAACAGGCCTCAGTGTCGGCGGCAGGAGTTGCAGAGGGGGGAGGAGCAGTGCGTTTCCGCACTCCTGCTGGTGCTGCTGGAGGAGCAGGAGGGCGGGTGGCTGCTGTTGCTGCTGCTGCTGAAGGCTGTGCAGTGATGGGTGTGGTGCCACTGCCAGCACCAGATGCCTTCAGCCTCTGGAACTCCTCATGCTGGTGGAAATGTTTCGCAGCAAGGTGGTTGATGAGCGAGCTGGTGCTGAACTTTAAGGGGTCTGCACCTCTGCTCAACTTCCGCTGACAGTGGTTGCAAGTGGCGTACTTGCTGTACACAGTGGGCATGGTGAAAAAGCGCCAGATTGGTGACAAAAACAACCCCCTACGGCATGGAACCGCTGCTGCCTGTCTCCCTGTGGTGGTTGGGGGGGGGGCTTGGGTGCGGCTGGTGGTGGTACTGGCAGATGCTGCTGCTGCTGCTGCTGCTGAGCCTGAGACACCAGCAGGCTGTGGGACCTGCCTACTGCTGCCAATGCTTGCAATGATGCGCCTCCTTGCAAGGCCCACAAGCGCATCCTCCTCCTCCTCCTCAGAGCTGCTGATGACGACATCCCCTGGAGCTGGTGGCACCCAGTCTCTGTCTGTCAGCGTGTCATCATCATCCTCCCCCTCCTGAAACATGTCCTGCTGGGATGATGACCCCCCAAACTCCTCTCCTGATGCATGGATGGGCTGCTTGACTGTCGCCACAGTCTTGCTGTCCAATCCCTCATCCCCCAAAGTGCCCATCAGCATCTCCTCCTCCAAATCGCCAACAACAGCAGACAATACCCTGATGGTGCCTGGGGTAAAAATACTGCTGAGTGACAGGTCGCCAACTTGTGACGGTGAACTGGCCTCCTCCCCTGGCCCTGCTGGGCGGCTGCTGCGAACAGGGGTGGTGGTGGTGAGGGTGGAGGCCTCGGATGCAGAGCTGATGGCGGGCTGCTCATCCTCCGTCATCAGTTGCACCACAGTGTCTGCATCCTTTTCCTCAATGGGACGTTTCCGACCCGGCTGGAGGAGAATCGGAGCAGGTGCTACACGCTGCTGCTGCTGCTGTGTCTCTGCAGCGTGAGTTGCAGATGCTCCTGCTGGGCGGCGCCCAAGGCGTCCACGGCCAGTGGCTATGGGAGGAATGTTAGCCACTGACGCTGCTGCTGCTGCTGCGGAACTGTGCATGGTGGCGCGGCCGCGCCCGCGGCTTGCCACAATGCTGCTCCCTCTCCTCCTGATTCCCTTGCTGCCCTTCCCCTTGCCCAAACCGCGCTGGCTGCCACTTCCAGACATCTTCGATGTTTTGGGCGTAAACACAAAAGTTTTTGAAAAGGGCGGGTGAAAAGTGGGGTACTTTAATGGAGTGGGTTGGTGGGTGAGGTGACTGAGTGAGTGTCCCGACTCCCTAGTACAGTAAGTAAGTAGTAACAGTCAGGAAGTACAACTAGCAGTTACAATAATCAGTAGTAATCACAAGGAAATAGAGTGTGTGTACACTACAGACAGTGAGTGCACGCACGCGCAAACACGCGCAGGAGCTGGCCTATGAACAGAGAGTGAGTGAGTGTCCCTAGTACAGTAAGTAAGTAGTAACAGTCAGGAAGTACAACTAGAAGTTACAATAATCAGTAGTAATCACAAGGAAATAGAGTGTGTGTACACTACAGACAGTGAGTGCACGCACGCGCACACACGTGCAGGAGCTAGCCTATGAACAGTGACTGAGTGAGTGTCCTACTACAGTAAGTAAGTAGTAACTGTCAGGAAGTAGAATTTACAATAATCAATCAGTAATCAGAAGGAAATAGAGTGTGTGTACAGTACACAGACAGTAAGTGCACGCACACGCAGGAGCTAGTAGCCTATGAACAGTGACAGTGAGTGTCCTAGTACAGTTACAGTATATAACTATTCAGAAGGAAATAGAGTGTGTGTACAGTACACAGACAGTGAGTGCACGCACACGCAGGAGCTAGTAGCCTATGAACAGTGACAGTCAGTGAGTGTCCTAGTACAGTTACAGTATATAACTATTCAGAAGGAAATAGAGTGTGTGTACAGTACACAGACAGTGAGTGAGTGCACGCACACGCAGGAGCTAGCCTATGAACAGTGACAGTCAGTGAGTGTCCTAGTACAGTTACAGTATATAACTATTCAGAAGGAAATAGAGTGTGTGTACAGTACACAGACAGTGAGTGCACGCACACGCAGGAGCTAGTAGCCTATGAACAGTGACAGTCAGTGAGTGTCCTAGTACAGTTACAGTATATAACTATTCAGAAGGAAATAGAGTGTGTGTACAGTACACAGACAGTGAGTGAGTGCACGCACACGCAGGAGCTAGCCTATGAACAGTGACAGTCAGTGAGTGTCCTAGTACAGTTACAGTATATAACTATTCAGAAGGAAATAGAGTGTGTGTACAGTACACAGACAGTGAGTGCACGCACACGCAGGAGCTAGTAGCCTATGAACAGTGACAGTTAGTGAGTGTCCTAGTACAGTTACAGTATATAACTATTCAGAAGGAAATAGAGTGTGTGTACAGTACACAGACAGTGAGTGCACGCACACGCAGGAGCTAGTAGCCTATGAACAGTGACAGTCAGTGAGTGTCCTAGTACAGTTACAGTATATAACTATTCAGAAGGAAATAGAGTGTGTGTACAGTACACAGACAGTGAGTGAGTGCACGCACGCACACGCAGGAGCTAGCCTATGAACAGTGACAGTCAGTGAGTGTCCTAGTACAGTTACAGTATATAACTATTCAGAAGGAAATAGAGTGTGTGTACACAGACAGTGAGTGCAAGCACACACAGGAGCTAGTAGCCTATGAACAGTGACAGTGAGTGTCCTAGTACAGTTACAGTATATAACTATTCAGAAGGAAATAGAGTGTGTGTACACAGACAGTGAGTGCAAGCACACACAGGAGCTAGTAGCCTATGAACAGTGACAGTGAGTGTCCTAGTACAGTTACAGTATATAACTACAATACAAAATACAATCACTAAGTAGTAAAGGACAGCAGAAATACTGTCTAATACTATCTAATACTGTCTAATACTGTCTAATACTAATGAGAAATAAACTAACAGAGGACAGGAGGACAGCTGCCCACACAGGCAGGCCCTGAGGCCTAAAGCTGTAAGCTTGCCTGCAGCAGCTGGCCTGTCTCTATGTAACACAAAAGCTACTAACTAAAATACAATGTCTATCTAACTAACAACAATATTGGTGTGTATAGGAGGTGTATGTGAGCAAAAACGCTAGGTAAATGACCACAATAGAGCTCTTGCTAAGCCAAAGCACAAAGGAGCAACTCTCTCTCTATGCAAGTCTCAGGCAAGGACGGAGAAACGGAACATGGCGGCCGCTATTTATAGGGTAGGGGCTGGCCAGGGTCCCCCTCTGTGATTGGCTGCCGTCTGAGGGCCTGGGAGCCTTTTGATTGGCTCTAAGGACATCAATCTGGGCTATGACGCTATTCGAGCTCGGTATTCGAGCTCGAATAGCGCCGTTTGCTCGAATAGCTCGAATAGTGAATGGGCTATTCGCGTTTACTCGAATAGCCCATTCGAATAGCTGCAGCTATTCGGAGCTCGAATACCGAGCTCGAATAGCTGAAAAAGAGCTCGAATATTCGAGCTACTCGAATATTCGAGCTCTGCTGAGCACCACTAGCTGTGACATAGTGTGCAGCGATTGTCACTGTGGATTCCTCTTCTCCTAGTAGGATATATGTTTTTCTCTCATCTTCTAGTGTGAGAAAGTCTGGGAATAGTTCCAACAATTTCTTAAAGTAAGTGTCCCTGGTTGCAGTATATTTGGGGCAGTGCAGCAGGAAGTGGCTTTCATCCTCAAGGGTCTTCTGCTCACAGTGTTGGCATAGTCTCTCCTCCCTGGGTTTGTACGTCTGTCTGTGTCTCCCAGACTCTATTTCGAGGTTGTGAGCACTCAATCTGTAGACACTCAGGATTTTCCTCTCTTGAGAGTTTTGCAGCTTTTCCAGGTATGGGGCCATTTTATATTCTCTTTGTAGAGACTGGTATATGGCTAGCTTTTGTGACTGTTTTATTTCACTCCTCCATTTTTCACATAGTCTTCTTTGCTCTTAGCTGTGGTGTGTTTTATCTGGACTTTTGTTATGACCTGTGGGTCGGGGGTTGGACGGAGTATAGAGCTGACCACGACTTTCAGTGCACACGGCTTTTCTTGGTCTTCATTGTGCAGCATGGCTTTGTAGTGGGGTGAGTCGGGGCTGCTGCTCTGTAGGTGGGCCCAGAAGGACAACACTCTCTTCTGTATCTCAAGCAGTAATGGGAATCTCCCCAGCTTAGCTCGGCAGGCATTGTTTGAGGTACTCCGATGGACATGGAGAAGGTGTTTGCAGAACTCAAGGTGGAATATTTCTGTTGGGCTGGATTCCCATTTTGATTGGTCTGGGTAGGTGGTGGGGCCCCATACTTCACTTCCATACAGTAGGATTGGGGTGATGACACTGTCAAAAACCTTCAGCCAGACCTTTACTGGTGGTTTGAGGGGGTACAGTTCTTTCCTGATGGCATAGAACGTTCGGCATGCTTTGGCTTTTAGGGCCTCCATGGCTGACTTAAGGCTTCCTGATTGGTTGATTTCCAGACCAAGGTAGGTATATTTATCCGTTCTGCTGATTTCACAGTCATTGAGTATAAAGGGTGGGCTCTGGGCTGACCTGTTTTTCCTCTGGAACACCATGGTTTTGGTTTTCTTTAGATTAATTGGGAGTGCCCATGTTGTGCTAAATTTCTCCAGGATTTCTAGGCTGTCTTGTAGACCTTCTTTAGTTGGTGATAGCAGTAAGAGGTCATCTGCATACAGTAAGAATTTCACTGTTGTGTCATGCAGGGTGAGTCCTGGTGCTGATGAAGCCTCTAGGGCTGAGGCTAATTTGTTGATGTATATGTTGAAAAGTGTTGGACTCAGGCTGCAACCCTGTCTTACCCCCCCGACCCTGGAGGAAAAAAGGTGGTCTTTTCCCATTTACTTTCACACTGCACTTGTTCCCAGTGTATGAGCTTTTTATGACATCATATGTTTTCCCTCCTACTCCACTCTCTAGGAGTCTCAGGAACAAACCTGGATGCCACACTGAGTCAAAAGCCTTTTTAAAGTCCACAAAGCAGGCAAATATTTTTCCCTTTCTTCGTCTGTGTACATGGTGCTTGATAAGGGTGTGCAGGGTGTAGATGTGGTCGGTGGTGCGATGGTTTGGCATAAAACCTGCTTGGCTCTTACTGATAACATTGTGCTGTGTGAGAAAGGTGATGATTCTCTTATTCAGGATGCTGTTGAACAGTTTTCCCAGTGTGCTGCTCACACAGATGCCTCTGTAGTTGGCTGGGTCATAGCGATCTCCACTCTTGTAAATAGGAGTTATGAGTCCTTCATTCCAGACTTCAGGGAAGTAACCGGCGTACAGGACCAGGTTGAATAGTTTCCATATTGCAGCATGGATTTCTGGGGTGCCAGATCTGATCATTTCTGATAGGATTCCATCTGTGCCACTAGCTTTTTTGCCTTTCATGGATTGTATCTTCTCTTTTATTTCCTCCAGTGTGAAAGGTGTGTCAAGTGGGTTTTGAAAATCTTTCACCTTCTCCTCCAGGTTCTTTAATTTGCTGAATATTTGTACTTGTTCTGGGCTGAGTTATTTTATAGGAATGTCTCTGTATAGGTCTTTGAAGTATTGTAGCCAGACTTGGCCATTTTGGATATGCTGAATATTTTGTTTGAGTTTTTTGCCAATTTGTTTCCAGGTCTCCCAAAATGAGTTGTCTTGCAGGGATTCTTCAAGCCGTTCGAGTCGATTTTGGATGTGATTTTGTTTTTTCTTTTTAATGGTCGCTTTATATTGACGTTGTGCGGCATCATGTGCTGTCCTCAATTCTATGTTGTTTGGATGTCTGTGTTTTTTGTTTGATATGGCTCGTAGGTTGTTTCTTAGTGACTTGCATTCACTGTAGAACCATTTGTTTGAGTTTTTCTTTGATGGTCTCTTTTGGGCAGTCCTTCTTATGTTGGCCATTTCTGCAATGGTGTGTAATATCTGGTTGAAGTACTTTGCTGCTTGCTGCACACCTTGTTGATCAGGGTTCAGGGCCGGGCCGAGGCAGAGGCTGGAGAGGCTCCAGCCTCAGGGCGCAGTGTAGGAGGGGGCGCACAATTCATTCAGCTGTAATTCCCAATTGTGTTTGAAGCAGAAATAAATAAGAAAAGGGGATACATGACAGTGACTGCAAGCCAGATAACTAGAGATTAAGGTGTTGGGGAGGTTGGGGGCACTGGGGCACCAATTAGTCTAATAGCAATCAGTGTGTGAAGGCTGGGGTGGGAGGGATGGAGGGGCGCTGTCTCAGCCTTGGGTGCTGAAGGACCTTGTCCCATCTCTGTCAGGGTTGTAGGTATACGTTTGATAGTCCAGGAGTAGCTGTATTGCTTCTGGTCTGTTGAGAGTCTCCTTGTACTTTATGGTTGATTCTCTGGACCATTTAAGAGTGGGTGGCAGGTTACACAGGCTTCCTGGATGTTGTTGTACAGAGGGTTTGCTTGAGGAATTGATGTATAGTAGGATTTGGTTGTGGTCTGACAGGTGTGATTGTGGGGTGACTATGAGAGCGCGGATGCTTGCAGGGTCCATGTCACTGATGGCATAGTCCACCACACTGCTACCTACATGGGAGTTTAGTGTGTATCTCCCTAGAGAGTCCCCTTTGGTTCGGCCATTAAGGATGTGAAGTCCTAGACCTTTGCAGAGGTTCAGCAGTTGTTTCCCATACTTATTGACTGTGCTGTCATAGCTGTTTCTATCTTTCTGTATGGTTTCAGGGTACTGGGTCTCAGGTCCAAATATATGGAAATTGCCTTCTGAGGTGAGGTAGTCTTCTTCTGTTCCTGTTCTGGCATTTAGGTCACCGTAAATAAGTATTTTCCTCATGTTTGGAAGTGAGCAGCTTCCCTTTGTAGGGCTTGGTAGCTCTCTGGATTAGAGTATGGTGATTCTGCTGGTGCAATATATGCTGCACAGAGGTAAATGTCAGTCTGAGAAGAGATGATGGGGCTGCTTAACTTTAACCAGATGTGGCTCTTCCCTCTCTTCACTGGTTTGATGTATTCTTGGAGCTCCTCCTTATACCAGATTATAATCCCTCCTGAGCAGCGGCCCTGCTTGATATGTTTGTGTTTCTGGGCTGCGACAGTGAATTCCCGATAACCAATGGGTACTGATGACTCGTCCTCTGTCTGGGTCCATGTCTCTAAGAGGATCTGTATGTCCACCTTTCTTAGTCTTTCTTCAAAGTCTGGGTCGTTTATTTTGGTTCCAAAAGCTGAAGCATTCAAGCCTTGAATATTCCAGCTGCTAATTATGAGGGGTTTCATATTGTGTTTGGTTTTGTTTACCTTGTAATGAGCTGTTTATAGGGCAGTCAGTTTTCCACAGTCCATCCTTCAGCATATTGTGTGTGGCAAGAAGCAGTTTCCTTAGTTCTTCTGCAATGTCAGTGCTCTGTGGTGTTATCTCAGTTGTAGGTCTTGTGGTGGCTGGGTTCCTCCTTTGTTGCCATCTCAGGGGATTCACATTTTGGTTTACGGAGCAAGGTATGTTATGCCTTTTGGGGGTAGTCTGGCTTGGGTTGGCTGGTACTACAGCTGTCTGAGGTCTGGGCACCAGGGGCCTGTTAAGCACCAGGTCTTTAAACTCTTTTCAATCTGAGTGTGACAGCGCTCCTCTTCCTCTCTAAAACTGAACAGAAACAGATGGCCGCACATAGTGCATTACTGTCATCATGAATCACAATAATCAAGCCCCAAACGTGCACATGTGCTCAAAAGTGCTCCACTCGTGATCTCTCCCCCTTCACACCAGCAGCTCACCGGATAAACGCCACCTCACTTTCCAGGTGGGTCTCACATTTAGCCTTGAGAGTGGCCAGCTCCAATCACAGTGTACACAGATTCTGATCCGTAGTTTAGAAGATCCACATTTTAATATTCAGTTCCATATGTAAAAAACTTTAAACTCTTTTGCCAGCAGGCTCACTCCTCGCTTATTGAGGTATTTATTGTCATATAGATGCCGATCTGATATAGAGAAATGTTCTGCCAATTGTATGTTTGCTGATGGGCTGATTTTGGTAGTCAGCTGCTTATTTATATCCTGGATTGTCTGGGGAGAGATGTCTTTTCTTGGTAGCAATTTAGACAAAATGATTTTGGAGCTAGGGAATTGTTTTTCTGTGGCCATTATTAAGGAGGACAGTTTGTCTGCAATGAGGTCTTGTCTATTGTCCAGGTTGTTTGTCCCTGTATGTATGATGATATGCTTAGGGGCAGTGAAGTGTAGCTTGCTCATAACCTCTGCTGCTTTTTCAATTGTTGGGCAGGGTATTGTTTTAACATGTTTCCCAGGAAAAAGACGTCTTGTATTGATGTATTTCCCATTAGAATCAATTATCAGTGCTATGTCCCAGCTTGGTCTCTTTGGCTGGGGTCTTTCTGTAGAGGTGTTATTGCTGTTCTTTGAACGTTGAGATGTGTTTTCTATTTGCTTTGTTTCATGGTCCTGTGAACTTGAAATGCAGATCTCTTGATTTGTTTCTCTGGTGTGTGTTTGTGGAGCCGTTTCCCTGGGCTGGATGTTTATTTGTTTAAGGCTTGCAATCTCTTGTTTAAGGTGGTTGTTTTCAGTTTGCAGTCTATCACTTGCATCTTTGAGTGACTTCAAATCCACTTTTAGTTGGTTAATTGTAATCTCATTGTCACTTTTGTTTTTTTCAGTCTGCTCTCTGAAAAGGTGAAAGTCTCTTTCCAATTCAGATAAACTGTCTTTGAGGCTGTCTTGTGGGGGATGTGATATCACACCAGATGCAGCCTTGCCTCTGGAGGATGGTTTGGTACTTTTATGTCCACTGTTAAGGTGCCCATACACTCGTCAGATTGGCAGCAGATAGATAAGAAATGCATCTGATGATCTATCTGATGCGTTTTTAGAACATTTTTTACCAGGATAGAATTCCAATAGATTTCAGTTTGAAATCTATTGAAATTCGATCTGATGGCATTTTTTTGCCATCAGATTTCCATTAAGGCCAATGCAAACTGATAAGCAATCTCATCAGATCGACCTAAATTTTCCACCCTGCAAGTTCGATGGAAATCCATCGAAATCCATCGAAATCGGCAGTCGATCGGTCGATTAGCCAACCGATTTGCAATCGATCGATCTATCGATTGGGATCGATCGGTCGGCCAGAAAATCGGCTGAGTGTATGGGCTGCTTTAGTGGCATCAGGATCTGGCTGGTTTTCTATTTGACTTATTACTTGATTTTGCATGTGAGGATATAGCTTTTCAAACTCATCCAGGTAGTGTTGTACACCTTGTATCATGATTGTGCCATTGTGGTACACGCTAACAGTCAGCAAAACCGTCTCTGAGTCTTCATGATCCATAATTCTTATTTGTTTCCCTTTTGGTATACTTCCTAATTCAGTGTTCTTGAATTGGTGGCAGATAGCAGTATGCCAGGCCTCGGTTTCCTCTGTGTGGAATAACAGATCTGTTTTTATTCTGGGTTTAGATGAGAAGTCTGCATAAAGAGTCTCTGGGTTATCTTGAATTATTTTCTGTTTTTGAGCTTTCTTAGCTTTCTTGCTTTTGCTCTTGGGTGTGTAAACAATCTCCAGGGTGTCAGACAGAGACCCCCTGCTGGCTGTGCTGGGCTCATCTGTAATATGGCTAGTCTTTTGTTCTGCTGGTTTTAAGCTTTCCATTGTAAAATGGCTAAGTAAACTGTTCTTATTTCTATAGAGAATGTAATATTTAGCAGAATGCCCTTACCTCAAAGGACTCAGTTCTGCAGACTTGGCCGATTCTGGAGATGGTTTCTGCTGTTAGGATCTGTTGGTTGGCAGGATTTGGTTTGCTGCTGCTGCTGCTGCTTGCTTTCCTTTTATCTTCTCTGCTTTTCCTCTGAGTGGTCCAGCTTGATAATCCTTTTTGGTGTCTTTTATTGTTTTTCCTTCTTTTCATTCAGATTTCATTTAGATTGTTTGCATTTTAAGCTTTAGTCTTCCATAGGTTGCTTCATTTTTCAGATTATTTCCCTTTAGTTGCTCATTACAAGGTAAAATTAGGTGGGCTTTCAGGAGCTCATGCTTAGAGCTGATTCCATCTCAACAGCTGACTCAATCACTCTCACTATCCCTGCTTAAAAAAATCATTTCTCACACAGCTCATAGTAGTTTGGGTCACCTTGAGCTGCTTGGTTACTCTGTCACACAGCTCACAAATATATTTCACTGTGTCACTCACAGCATGCAGCAGACATGAGGAGAAATAGGCTGATTTGAGGTCGTAGCAGGTAACTAAATGAGCTGGAATATTGCTGGAATATAACTAGCTATACCAGGAGTCTGTGTTTACACTCAGACTGGCTGCCTGCTTGAGGTGATTCACTCCAGGCTGCATCCACTTTACAAGCTGCTGAGAGGGGCAGACCACTGTCTACAATTAGCATTATTAGTATCTTTATCAGTAAAGAGAAGCAAAGATAATAAACACACATTGCTAGAATCTTTAACCCCTTACCACCATATCAACAAGATTCTTTCAGCAAGGTGATAATTAAACTATAAACTGAGGAGTTGATAACATCTCCCCTTTGCAGAGACATGGTCTAGTCCTCTGGGGGCTCAGTATTAGATACATTTTGTATCCAACACTGACGCCAAAACTGACGGAGGATTTTACAGCTGAGAGGAACAGCTGTGTGAGGAATCAAATTGCTCCTAGTACTTGCTCTAATGTGTGCTACAACATACAGCATTTAAAAATAAATGCATACATCGATAGTATTCCTTTAAGAAATAGGTGTAGGTATCTACAAGGTTAAGGTATTCCTTAACTGGTACGCCTGTATTGCCAAAGTGTCTGCAATAAACCTTAGCAAGCAGAGTTGGTGCCCCTTCTTTCTTCTTTACTACAAATTGATCAAGTCACTTGTGAGCACAACTCTAAGGAAAAGGAGCGAACACTTTGAGTCTGCGGTCAGCTAGCACCTGGTGCCAACCATCTCTAAATTCTACTGCAAAACTGAATTTTAAATGTACTTGCTGATTGCCTCCTTTTAAGTTTTTGCTCCGGGCTTGGGTCAGCCTAATATTCAGTCTCTATGTAGCAACTTTGGAGAAGAGCAAGTATTCCTCTTTTTGTGCTTTTGACCTTGAATCATTCCTGTCATGAAATTTACCTAATCTGCAATATTCTGCATCTTTGCTGCATGAAGATTTAATGTGCTTATACAAGATTTAATGTGCTCATACCTAACCAGGACAGCATTGTCCCTGCATATTGATTAACTCTGCATGATTTCCTGGCTCCATATAGTGCCATCACTGCATTTGAAATACCTAGAATAATACACAAAAGCTTGGTGAAACAGTGCTTATTCATGCTGAACTTCAGGTAACTGGATATAATTCTATAATTTGTGTCAATGTCAGTAACTATATAAATCTCACTGAAAAAAATACACAGATGGCATTTATCCTCCTAGATGACAAACAGACACTGTCTGGCGGTCACAAAAACACTTATATATGTTGCAATTAGTGATGAGCACAAATTTCGCATAATCGTAATACATACATGCTATTTATTGTCACCAAAATTGCTACTTATGTTAATGGAAAAATGGTGTGAGTTCTTGCTACATTTATTTATATCAGATATCTTAAGTTAGATGACAATATTTTGTAGCAACAGTATGTCATTGTCATGATTTTACCCCAAACTGGGCCCAGCAACGGATCAGTGGCCTCCAGGGGTTGGCCCAGACAGGTGCACGATCTTCACGTGTGTTCGGTGTCTATGCAGGTCCAGCAGACTTGCGCAGATGGACTTTCGCTGGCTGGGTAACAGGGATGCTCAGTGTACGTTCTCTGGCGCCGTCTCTAAACCAGGAAGTAATTGACTTGTTCTGAGACAATCTCTAAGACAGGTTCATCGGTTGGTTGTAGTGTTGAGGCCTCCTGATTGGATGCTTGTAGTATAAGTCTAGTTGGTGCAGTTGTTAGTTGTCTGTGATAGCATTAAGACGCTAGAGCTTGCTGCTGGGCAGACCTTGCTTAAAGTGAACCTCCGGACTAAAAATCTACTCAGCAGAACTGAAAAGGCTTGGTGTTTCTTTAACAGTTTCACAGCATCAGAACTTTGTTTTTCTTACTAAAGCATCATTTTTAGCTGCATTTTTAGCTAAGCTCCACCCATCAAAGAAAAAAAGCCCAGGCTTTTTTTACCTGCTGCTGTGCAGAGCATGATGGGATTTCCTATGTTGTTATTCACGTTGCCTAGCAACTGGGAGTGGTGCTCAGGACACAGGACAGTTGGAACTGTGTCTCATGCTCCCTGTCACCTCCTTTCAACCAAAAAGATGGCTGCCATCATGAAATCAAACATTTGCCTGTTCTTTTATAACCGTGTGGGTAAGAGATTATATTACCTATCTATTTTAATTAACATAACTAATGTAACTTAATTACAGTATGTTTGTTTAGACTGGAGTTCCTCTTTAAGCTTCCTTTTACTTGTCTGATACCTTGCCCAAATCTTTGCCTGTTTACTGACTATCCTGTTGTCTGCTGCCTGGTCCAACTCTTGCCTGTCTGACCATTCTCCTGTCTCATACTTGTATACATCTGATCTTATGTGTATGACCTTTGGCTTGCTGACTACACCACTGCAAGCAATTGTGTTTGACAGCCATCTGATATCTATGTACTGTATAACTTTATGACTACAGTATGTTATTTGTCTGTATCATTACTTTGTGTGTGCTGGTGGTACCATTGCCTTACAGGCTTCAATCCCTATATCTTGGATATTAAAGCCTGGGGGTGTAACTGATGTTGGGCAGATGCTACTTGTCTCCTGTTCAAGTGGGGATGTGCCACATAAGGTGAAGATTGTGGAGGTAGATTGGGGCATAACGACTGATATAAGGTGGTGGATTCTTATAAAAGGATAGTGTTTCACACATTGTTAGAGATTTTACTTGCAAGTAGAGATGGGCCGAACTATTCGCCCGTCAATTTTTTTTGGGGCGAACAAGGGGTGTTCGCGTTTGCCCCCTCAGGCGAATACATGTGTTCGACCTGTCCTCTATACATCATAGAGTTAAATTTTGACCCCTTACCTCACAGTCAGCAGGCACATGGCAGACAATCAGCTATCCCTCCCACCTGGACTCCCCCCCACCACCACCACCTATCAGAAAGCCAGCACAGAATCCATTTTGCAGTCTGTGTTTGTTTGGATTTTGTGCTAGGCAGATCAGGGACAGTGTGCTGTGACAAGTAGAGAGTTAGGTAGGCCTGTCTTCTGTGTCCTCAGAGCAGATTCTTGCTGCTGCCACATTGTCCTGACCGGTTAAGCCGTTCATAGGGCTGATACATTGTTTTTCTTGCTATTGTATTGCTCTTCTGTGGCCAGTGCACAAGTTAGCTGTTGGAGACAGGTCTGCTGGTCCTAGTAGTGCACCAACCATAATCTACTTTCACACCACTACTGGCATCTAGTATCCCCTGGCCTCTGTGTAAAACTTCAGTGCTGTAGGAGACAGGTCTGCTGGTCCTAGTAGTGCTCCGACCATAACCCAGTAATCTTTCACACCACTACTGGCATCTAGTATCCACTACTGGCACCTGCATAAGACTTCAGTGCTGTTGGAGACAGGTCTGCATCTGCTGGTCCTAGTAGTGCATGACCCTAACCCAATAATCCTTCACCACCACTACTGGCATCAAGTATCCACTACTACCCCATGTATAAGGCCTCGGTGCAAGCTCAGTGTTTTTTTTGGTCACTTAACTGTCATTGAACTGACTCAGCCTGACCATAGAGGCTGGAAAACCGTGATCGCCTGCACTGCCACGATTGTGCGCAAAAGTACAGTGGCTGCTACACACCACTACACAAACATTGCCAGTGAGAGGACTAACATTTATGACCGGCAGGTGTCAACTGTTAAAAACAAAGATATGCTCACCTGACATAATCACTAAAGGTCTTTTCGGTTGTTTGCAGACTGCAGTGCGCTAAACGCGGCATTTCATCTGTCAGTGTGAAGTAGGCGTAACCCACTACACTACCTGATCGACATGTATACACGCCAGATGTTTTAAAGCACTTTATTCCACCAATTTAGGAATGTAATGTGATGTCTGCACTTTAGCGATTGTAAACATGACTCTGTGTCAACTCTGTAATTTTTGGTGGAACTTTTGCCGTGGATACCCCTCCGGCATGCCCCCGTCCAGGTGTTACAACTTTTCCATCACTTTTGTGGCCAAAAACAGTCTTTGTAGGTTTTAAAATTCTCCTGCCCATTGAAGTCTATGGAGATTTGCAGATTCGCCAGATTCGCAAACTTTTGCGGAGATTCAGATTCAAAATTCGCTAACCCAAAATTTGATATTGGGCCCATCTCTACTTGCAAGTAGTAATGATCTTAATCTGCTAATTCTGATTATGCAACATTTATAATGTAAATTTTAGCAATTATAGTCATAAGTAATTATGATTTGGAAATACAATTGATTTCAAGTAATCCATTTGTAATGTTGCGTAATTGTTGCATAATTTCATGCCAACTTTAGTGGTTAGTAGCAAAGTCATCATCACCACATTGCTACATATGTTAAGGGGAATAGTGGGACCACGATAAAAAACTGATTTTTTTCAAAAAGATCTTGTAGGTTTTGTGAAAAAATATTTTAAAATTGAAAAGGAAAAATGTGTTTCAAATTGTCATTTTTTCAAGTTTAAAAACCATTTTTCCTTTTTTCCATGTTTAAAATCAATTTTCTCAAAAATGACAAAGTCTTTTTGAAAAAGAAAACAAACCCTTAACATACAGTAAGTAAAAGCAAGAAGTTTTGAATCAGGATGATACAATTTATTGGCTAACTTATAGATGGATAAACAGTGAGCTTTCGACTTATAAAAAGCCTTCGTCGGACTGGTTCCTGACCAGAACTGAAAAACACAGCTTATATACACTGACATACAGAGGAGAAACATTCTTTAGCAAACATAAATGTAATTAGATGCCTCAACTGTTACTGAGGAGGCTTTCCCAGGCATCCTGGCTAAATTGATAAGATCAATGGAATCCTCAACATAACATGAAGCAGACTCTAGTGATGGGGAGACATCGTAAATTCCGAGTTCAAATTGTAACTGGGCGGGTTACATGCACCATTAATTCTAAGCTTAAGAGAATTGTGGCATTTAAAGCCAGCACATGAAAGCAAATAAAATGAATAGTAACAGTGAACACCATCTTACACAGCATATGGCACAAAAATGAATGAAAAGATAGAAAAATTAAAATTAAAAGAATTGTGGCATTTAAAACCCATCGTACCAGCACAAGAAGTTAGAGTCCTTGTTTAAACTATCTTCTACAGTTTTGAACCAATGTATAAACTTTGTTTCTTGTGTCACTCTCTCATGTTTCCCGATTTGAAGCCACCCATTAAAGAGACACTGAAGCGAAAAAAAAATGATGATATTATGATTTGTATGTGTAGTACAGCTAAGAAAAAAAACATTAAGATCAGATACATCAATCTAATTGTTTCCAGTGCAGGAAGAGTTGAGAAACGCCAGTTGTTATCTCTATGCAAAAAAGCTATTAAGCTCTCCGACCAACTTGGTCGTGGAGAGGGCTGTTATCTGACTTTTATTATCTCAACTGTAATTGAACTGTTTACTTTTCCTCTAGCAGAGGAGAGTTTATTACTTCACAGACTGCTCTGAAAGACTCATTTTGAATGCTGAGTGTTGTGTAATCTGGACATATTATAGAGTGATGCAATGTTAGAAAAAACACTATATACCTGAAAATAAAAATATGAGAATATTTTCTTTGCTGCTAATCTTCTAGTAATTATTCATAGTACACAATCAATTCATTATATCATATATTTTTTTTCGCTTCAGTGTCTCTTTAATACAGTGACGTGAAAATCGCTTAAACTGTGTCCAGGTAAACAAAAAGTGTGTTGGTATCGGGAGATCAGTATATTTTGTAATATCCTTTTTTCTGCTGTTAATAGTGGATCAGTGGTGTGTCATGCGATCATGCAGTGGTTGACTTGTTTCTCCCACATAAATTCCTTTGGGGCATTTTACACACATGATCAGGTATACCACATTAGATGAGTCGCAGGAAAAGGTGCCTTGTACCTTGTACTTTGTACAGTATGTAACAATGTGAGTAAACACTGTTTATTTACATAAGTACTGTTGCCACCAAATATTGCCACCCAACTTCAAATACCTGATATAAATAAATGAAACAGGAAATTACACCATATGTCCATTGGATGTGCACTCATGTTAATCTTCCAAGTCATAACAGTCATCCTCCAAATCCTCTGGATATACAGACTTATGCTTGCCACATGGAATCACTATGGGGAGACTGCTCTCTTCATCTTCGTGAGCTAAATCCTACTTATACCCTCTATCATTGACACCTTAAGGTCTGACGAACTGCTCATATATTTGCATTGTTGTTGCTTACAAAAAAAAAGGATCTCATGCTGTTATTACTGGAATTGGTTTCTGTTGAAAAATATATTGCTGGATACCTGTTCTTGGCATGTTAAGCACTTTCCATTTCAGGCATTTCCTGAAATGTTGCATCCTCCACTGTTTCAACAACAGGCAGAGATATACTTCCACTATTATCTCTGAATCACCAGGATTATATTTTCCTGGATTCCTTGAAGTTATTTATTATTTGGTTCTTGATTTAAGGGTGGTTGCCTTTACATTATAATAAATCATATCACTTCACTGTTCCCAGTCTCCTGTCCATGCTGTAACCTTTGACATTGTTAGAATTATCTTAATGGTTTTTGAGAACTTTTTGTATCCAGTAAACTACTATTTATCTTATGTGTTGCTTTCCTTACAGGTTTAAGTCAGCTCACTGTAGACTGTACTTTAAAGCGGTATAAAACCCTGACATAATATTCAATAAAAACATGTTTTCCTACTTTTTATATGCCATACGGTTATGATATTTGCTTTTGTGCATAAGTAATATTATTCAATTAGAAATGATACGTTCCCAAAGTAGACTTTTTTTCTCTGAGAGCTGAGTTTGCATATTATTTATAACTGCTTTATTTATTTTATAACATATGCAGAAATGCTTTCTGATTGTCTGACTTTGTTCAGCAGAGCCTGCAGTGTCAGAGAAGTGTTTATATACATTCCTCACTTGATACAATTAAATTCAAGATAACATTATCTGCACTTCGGATGCCTCCAGCTTTGCTGGCAGGGAACTTCGAAGTCCTGTGTGTAACCCTTCGAATGCTGTTCTAGTAAAAAAAAATGCTGGTTGTATATAATATGCAGTAAATAATCTATTAGAGCAAAGAAGAAATGCTGGGTTTCATTCCGCTTTAATAGCAAGATCTTTCTACATTTTATTTACATTGATTATTTGATTAACCACCCTGGCGGTAATGTCGAGCCTGGCTCGTCCAGCAGAAACCTGCTGAAAGTGGTAATGACGAGCTAGGCTCGTCAATACTGCCAGGGAGATTTCCTGTTTCTCTGCGCCGCCAGCTCCACTTTTCCCTCATCAGAGGGATTCCCCAGGATGGCTGGATGCCTGTCTGCACGCTGTGGGTAGCGATCTGTGCTACCCCCAGCGTGCAGAACTAGCATCCAGCCACCCTGGGGAATCCCTGTGCAGCCAGCGGGGCAGAGTATGCGCTGGCTATGCGGGCGGGTGGGGGCATCCCCCTTCAATGTGTGCGGATGGCCGAGCGGGGGCTCCCCCTTCTATGCGGGTGAATGGGGGGATCCTCGTTCTATGTGTGTGGATTGCCGGGTGGGGGATCCCCCTTCTAAGCGGGGGGGATCCCCCTTCTATGTGCGCACGCCGCCCACATAGAAGGGGTATTCCCCTGCTTAGAAGGGGGAGCCCCCACCCGGACATCGCGCACATAGAAGGGGGATTCCCCCCCCAAAGTAGGGGGATCCCCCACCCGGACATCTGCCCACATAGAAGGGGTATTCCCCTGCTTAGAAGGGGGAGCCCCCACCCGGACGTCGCGCACATAGAAGGGGGATTCCCCCCCCCTTAGAAGGAGGATCCCCCACCTGGAAATCCGCCCGCATAGAAGAGGGATTCCCCCCCCTTAGAAGGGGGAGCCCCCACCTGGCCATCCACATGCATTCAAAGGGGAATCGCCCCCCCCCCTTAGAATGAGGAGCCCCCTCCTGGCAAGGCCATACGCACACATAGAATGGGGATCCCCCACCCACAAACCTGGCTCCCTATACATCTGACTCCCTATACATCTGGCTCGCTATACATCTGCCTACCTATACATCTGCCTACCTACCTATACATCTGGCTCACTATACATCTGGCTACCTATATACTTGGCTGCACATCTGACTACCTATACATCTGGCTCACTATACATCTGGCTACATATATACCTGGCTGCACATCTGACTACCTATACATCTGGCTCACTATACATCTGGCTACCTATATACCTGGCTGCACATCTGACTACCTATACATCTGGCTCACTATACATCTGGCTACCTATATACCTGGCTGCACATCTGACTACCTATACATCTGGCTCACTATACATCTGGCTCACTATACATCTGGCTACCTATATACCTGGCTGCACATCTGACTACCTATACATCTGGCTCACTATACATCTGGCTCACTATACATCTGTCTACTTATATACCTGGCTGCACATCTGACTACCTAAAAACCTGGCTATACATCTGGCTCCCTGTATACCTGGCTATACATCTGGGTTTTATACTCACCATTGGCGTGCTGATCCCTCGTCGCAAACCTCTGATAGCTTCCCTAGTGCCTTCTTCCATGTCCCTTGGCAGATTTTTCATCTCCCTCGGCAATGACATGTCCCACGCCAATCGGCATTGATGACACCAGGGTCACACAGCATCATCAACATCTCAATGCAAACACTTTTTTTTAATGGAATTCAATACAATAACCTATATTGATTTCAATATAAAAAAAAACGATTACACAAAAAAAAAAAACTTGAAAATTATTTGATATTAATTGAACCACTTTTTGCACAGAAATCCTGGGGAAATTGAACGCCAGGGTGGCTAAATTGTAATATATGTTTTGCACATGCCAAATAGTGATGGCCAAATTAAACGGGCAGTTTATGCCTGACCTACACTTCACCATAGTGCTATTATTTGCGTACATCAACAGTGTAATATGTGGCTGGGACCCTGTTATAGCCCACTGAGACTGTGCAAGAGTGAATTTGTGTCTGACATTTGTGACAAAAAACATGCTGTGCTACCCCCAAACAGCATCACATTAACACCCATGTGATCGACCGTACTGTTACTGGTGATATATAACTGCCAAAAAAAAAAAACTATTGTCACAGACATTTGTGACAATATCCCTCTGCTGGTCACTGCCTGCTGTGTGATCAACATGTACTGTTACTGTGTTACACCAATATCCGTGTGACCATACTATGTGTCATAGGTGATCTCATTATGACAAAGAAACAGTTTCACGGACAAGTATGACATCACCCCTTTGCTGGTTACTGCCTGCTGTGTGATCAATGTGTACTGCTACCATATCGCAACAAACATCTGTGTGACCGCACTGTGTGTTATAGGTAGTGTTGGGCGAACATCTAGATGTTCGGGTTCGGGCCGAACAGGCCGAACATGGCCGCGATGTTCGGGTGTTCGACCCGAACTCCGAACATAATGGAAGTCAATGGGGACCCGAACTTTTGTGGTTTGTAAAGCCTCCTTACATGCTACATACCCCAAATTTACAGGGTATGTGCACCTTGGGAGTGGGTACAAGAGGAAAAAAAAATTAGCAAAAAGAGCTTATAGTTTTTGAGAAAATCGATTTTAAAGTTTCAAAGGGAAAACTGTCTTTTAAATGCGGGAAATGTCTGTTTTCTTTGCACAGGTAACATGTTTTTTGCCGGCATGCAGTCATAAATGTAATACATATAAGAGGTTCCAGGAAAAGGGACCGGTAACGCTAACCCAGCAGCAGCACACGTGATGGAACAGGAGGAGGCGCAGGAGGAGAAGGCCACGCTTTGTGAGATACAACAACCCCGGCCTTGCATGAGGGCAAGAAGCGTGCGGATAGCATGCTTTGTACCGCCATGCAGTCATAAATGTAATAAAGATAAGAGGTTCCATAAACAGGGACCGGCAACGCTAACCCAGCAGCAGCAGCAGCAGACGTGATGGAACAGGAGGAGGCGCAGGAGGAGAAGGCCACGCTTTGTGAGACACAACAACCCAGGCCTTGCATGAGGGCAAGAAGCGTGCAGATAGCATGCTTTGTACCGCCATGCAGTCATAAATGTAATAAAGATAAGTGGTTCAATAAACAGGGACCACGCGGCAACGCTAACCCAGCAGCAGCAGACGTGATGGAACAGGAGGAGGCGCAGGAGGAGAAGGCCACGCTTTGTGAGACACAACAACCCAGGCCTTGCATGAGGACAAAAAGCGTGCGGATAGCATGCTTTTTACCGCCATGCAGTCATAAATGTAATAAAGATAAGTGGTTCAATAAACAGGGACCACGCGGCAACGCTAACCCAGCAGCAGCAGACGTGATGGAACAGGAGGAGGCGCAGGAGGAGAAGGCCACGCTTTGTGAGACACAACAACCCAGGCCTTGCATGAGGGCAAGAAGCGTGCGGATAGCATGCTTTGTACCGCCATGCAGTCATAAATGTAATAAAGATAAGTGGTTCAATAAACAGGGACCACGCGGCAACGCTAACCCAGCAGCAGCAGACGTGATGGAACAGGAGGAGGCGCAGGAGGAGAAGGCCACGCTTTGTGAGACACAACAACCCAGGCCTTGCATGAGGACAAAAAGCGTGCGGATAGCATGCTTTTTACCGCCATGCAGTCATAAATGTAATAAAGATAAGTGGTTCAATAAACAGGGACCACGCGGCAACGCTAACCCAGCAGCAGCAGACGTGATGGAACAGGAGGAGGCGCAGGAGGAGAAGGCCACGCTTTGTGAGACACAACAACCCAGGCCTTGCATGAGGGCAAGAAGCGTTCGGATAGCATGCTTTGTACCGCCATGCAGTCATAAATGTAATAAAGATAAGTGGTTCAATAAACAGGGACCACGCGGCAACGCTAACCCAGCAGCAGCAGACGTGATGGAGCAGGAGGAGGCGCAGGAGGAGAAGGCCACGCTTTGTGAGACACAACAACCCAGGCCTTGCATGAGGGCAAGAAGCGTGCGGATAGCATGCTTTGTACCGCCATGCAGTCATAAATGTAATAAAGATAAGTGGTTCAATAAACAGGGACCACGCGGCAACGCTAACCCAGCAGCAGCAGACGTGATGGAACAGGAGCAGGCGCAGGAGGAGAAGGCCACGGTTTTTGAGACACAACAACCCAGGCCTTGCATGAGGACAAAAAGTGTGCGGATAAAGCAGCAATGCTTTTTGCCGCCATGCAGTCATAAATGTAATACAGATGAGAGGTTCAATAAACAGGGACCGGAAACGCTACACCATCCCAGATGTTCATTGGTCATGTTACTTGGTTGGGGTCCTGGAGTGTTGCGTAGTCATTTCCAATCCAGGATTGATTCATTTTAATTTGAGTCAGACGGTCTGCATTTTCTGTAGAGAGGCGGATACGCCGATCTGTGATGATGCCTCCGGCAGCACTGAAACAGCGTTCCGACATAACGCTGGCTGCCGGGCAAGCCAGCACCTCTATTGCGTACATTGCCAGTTCGTGCCAGGTGTCTAGCTTCGATACCCAATAGTTGAAGGGTGCAGATGGATTGTTCGACACAGCTACGTCATCTGACATGTAGTCCTTGACCATCTTCTCCAGGCGATCGGTGTTGGAGGTGGATCTGCACGCTTGCTGTTCAGTGGGCTGCTGCTGCATGGGTGTCAGAAAATTTTCCCACTCCAAGGACACTGCCGATACCGTTCCCTTTTGGGTACTAGCTGCGGCTTGCGTTGTTTGCTGCCCTCCTGGTCGTCCTGGGTTTGCGGAAGTCAGTCTGTCTGCGTACAACTGGCTAGAGGAGGGGGAGGATGTCAAATAGCTGCTGGGGCCAGCGTTCCCTGAGGCGGATGGCCTGATGTTGGTACCATCACGCTGATCGTTTTCTCCTTCAGATTCCCCCAGTTGCATCATGACAGCTGTTTCCTTGATTTTTAACATCGACCTCTTCAGTAAACACAGCAGTGGTATGGTAATGCTGACTGAAGAGTTGTCACTGCTCACAAGCAACGTGGATTGCTCAAAATTTTGGAGGACTTGGCAGAGGTCCAACATGTTGGCCCAATCGGATCCACAGAAGCTTGGCAGCTGGCCGGATGCGCCTCGGTACTGCGCCGTCATGTACTGGACCACTGCACTCTTCTGCTCGCAAAAGCGGGCTAGCATGTGCAGCGTAGAATTCCAGCGCGTAGGGACATCACACAGCAAGCGATGGTGGGGGAGATTGAAGCGCTCCTGCATCTTGGCGAGTGCCCCCGAAGCAGTACTGGAATTTCTACAATGTTTGGCCACTCGACGCACCTTCAACAGAAGATCGGCCACGCCTGGGTATGTCCTCAGGAACCGCTGAACTACTAGGTTCATCACGTGCGCCAGGCAAGGGATGTGTGTCAGCTTAGCCAACCTTAAAGCGCGAATGAGATTACTCCCATTATCACACACAACCATGCCCGGTTTCAGGTCCAGCGGTGCCAGCCACAAATCCGTCTGTTCCTTTATTCCCCTCCAAATTTCCTCCCCTGTGTGCTGCTTATCCCCAAGGCAGATTAGCTTCAGCAACGCTTGCTGACGCATGCCAACAGCTGTGCTGCACTGCTTCCACGATCCTACTGCTGCTGGGTTAGCGTTTCCGGATGAGGTACAGCTTTGAGATGCGTTGGAGGAGAAGGAGTCAGAGAGGTAGGTGCTGCTGTTGTTATCCAGTGGGAGGGACGGCGGTGCAGCTGTTTGCGGCGTGGGCAACACCCGCGCCGTAGCAGGTGAGGAATCGCTGCCAGGCTCCACAAGGTTCACCCAGTGCGCGGTAAGGGAGATGTATCGACCCTGGCCGAACGCACTCGTCCAGGTGTCAGTGGTGAGGTGAACCTTGCAGGCAACGGCATTCTTCAAGCTTCGGGTTATTTTGCTGACCACGTGCTCATGCAACTCAGGCACTGCAGAGCGCGCAAAGTGGTAGCGGCTGGGAACCACGTAACGTGGGATGGCCACTGACATCATGCCCTTGAAGCTGTTTGTCTCCACCACTCGATATGGCAGCATTTCGCAGGCCAGAAGCTTGGCTATGCTGGCTGTTACTGCCACGGCCCGGGGGTCATTTGCTGGCAATTTCCTCTTGCGCTCAAACATCTCCGACACAGACAACTGAACCGTAGCGCTGCACACGGAAGGGCTGTTGGTTGTTGTGTTTGATGAACACTGGGAGACCTCAAGAGCACTACTCCAGAAAGTGACAGTGTCAGCGTCGTCTGATGTTTGTGAATGTTGTGAACCACGCAATGGCTGGGCTACTGCTGCTGCTGAGGCGGGTCTGGTGGTGAGTCTGGTGAACCCAAGGGAGGCAGTGTTGTTGCTGGTACCCTGTCCTGACGCGTTTGCCCACAGAGTGGGATGTTTGGATAGCATGTGACGGCTCATGCTGGTGGTGGAGAGGTTGTTAATACTTTTCCCCCTGCTCAGGCGGGTCTTGCACACCTTGCAAATCGCCATGGTAACATCCTCAGTGCAGTCTTCAAAGAAAGCCCAGACTTTGGAGCACCTGCCTCCTTGCTGGCGATTTCTGTTTGCTCCTCTTTTGCCTCTCACTTGAACTTCCACGCTTGTGGTGCCTGAAATAGCGCGCCGCCTACCTTGTGGCACAAGGCGAACTCGTGCAGCAGTGGGTTCTTCAACAGACTCATCTGTGCTGCTGCTACGACGGCGATGTTCTCGTTCACAAACAAAATCTGGGTCTCTGTCCACATTGTCCATACCCTCCTCTTCCATCTCCTCAAACTCGTCATATGTCATTGTGGGCCGCCGCCGTGGAGTAGAGCTCCCCACAACAACCTCTGCGCAGCACACTCCAACGTCGTCTTCCAGATCTTGTCGGCCGACCTCCTGCAATTGCAACCCCTCCTGCCCAAATTGCTCTGGGATTTGGGTTTCCGAGTCCTCCTCGGACTCGCCTTGTATTTCAGTGCGCGGTGCATTTCCCACAGTTAACGGTTGTGAATCCAGGCACAACATTTCTGGCTGTTCCTCCATTGACCTTTGAAAGGTGGAAGTTTGTTGGGCTGGGAATAGCTCCTGCGAATACCCTATTGTGTCCTGAGGTAATTCATCGGACTGGTTATCTGGCAGTTGTGTGCGTGGTGTCGCTGCCGGTTGTGTCAGCTTTGTGCCCACTGGCTCCTTGTAACTGGCTGAGGACTCGGACCTCGTGCGTGATGTGCTGGTGCTGCTTAACCCACTGCTGGACGCTTGAGAGGTCATCCAAGTAATTATCTGGTCCTGTTCTTTTGGATTTGTGA